>NW_022196914.1:46438172-46447396 GCF_008632895.1 Mastomys coucha
GTGTGTGTATGTGTGTGTGTATGTGTGTGTGTGTGTGAGTGTGTGTGTGTGAGTGTGTGTGTGTGTGTATGTGTGTGTGTGTGTATGTGTGTGTATGTGTGTATGCCTTTTTGTATTGACTTGTCTTCTTATCAAGATACAGATATCTTGGTTTATTCTAAACATTTGTTTAATTTTCAGAATTTTGAAAAAGCTCCTCTGACAATTTCAACATTGCTCTCACAGTTTATGTAGAGAAGAAAAAATTAGAGATCCTTATTTTACCATATTTACTGACATTTTTTTCTTATCATACACATTATAGAATTCTAACTTGTTTGTATTGAAACAATAACACTATCAAATAAATTAATTTCATAGAACTTAGGTTGTATTCCGTGTATTTAAAAGTCAAGGCTTCTTTTTTATGGAAGAATGATTACATAGGTTCAATGCTAAAAAGACTGAGTCATGTAAAGCACAAATGTGGATGTAATATCGGATCTGTAGACCAAAAATAATTTACTAGTATACGAAGAAAGAAAAGATGAAAGTATACTGGGAGCTTCATAATAACTTATGCTCCCACCTAGTATGTTTACTAGGATTACTATAAGGTAGTAAGCAAAAATAAATTGTATCTAAGTTATTTTCATAAGCTGCCTTCCTGAAGTTCCTCTCAAACATAAGTATTTACCATATATTCATCTATTTAGTCTATAGTTACTGCCAAGCACAACAGTAAATGTCAATTCCCAAGCCAACAGTTCACACTTGCCTAATACAAATGTTATAAATCAGTGTTTAAAGTTTTAGTGTATTTAAAGCTTAATAGTTTTCTGACACTTACTTCCAATTTCTTTGTGCAGCTGACTTTCAAGAATACCTGAGCACACATGGAACTTTATAACTGTTATGAACTGAATTGTGTGACACCCCCAAATTCATATATTGAAATTTGTAACCCACAGTACTTTAAAGTGTGACTATACTTAGAGTTATGATCTTGGCTATAAGGATGGGCTTTCTTTTAATATAATTAATGTTCTTGTAATATAATTAGTGTTATTGTAAGAAGAAGGGGCAAGGGATCAGACAGAACATACAGAAGAGAGATGTGAAAGTAAGGGAATGCCACCTGCTAAGCCAGGGGAGGAACATCGGAAGCCTGCGGATGTTCACATTATTGACTCATCCCTTATAAGACTCTGGAAAAGTACATTTTTATTGTTTAAACCACCTAGTCTCTGACATTTTATTACAGAGGTTCTAATAGACAAAATCATTTGTGTCCATGTAAAATTTGCTCAGGTTGCTTGCTTTTTCATTTGCTTATGCTATTTAGTCAGAATGACATGTTTCATTCATTATAAAGTATAATATAAAACTATAGCAATTCACCTTTCCCTCTAAGTCTACATCACTCCCAGCACCCACATTTTGATAATAATTACTGCAGTTTTCATAAATGACCAGTTTTATCTGCCCATTGTAATTTTCTTCTGGGCTTTAATTAATTTGTAAATCCTGAGCAAAATGTTACCACAAGAATAGTTGGTATACGTTCATCCTCCTTGTTTTCCTTTCTATGTCCTCTGAGATGGAGCACCCTCCATTCTTTTGCCTTAAGCCAGACCGAAGGCTTCATTGTGGAGGCAGGTTTCTGTAGAAATGTGTGTCCTTTCTTCTGCTTGGTAAGAACCTTTGAGCTGCTGAACCTCTGTGCCTCCAGTTCCACGCCAACTAGTGCACTAAGAGAGTCTCTTCGTCTAGGTTGGGTCTGCTCATGTGGTTTTAGCCCTGTTTGAGTAGTGAGACTGCTCACCTCATGTGGTCTGTGCAGACATCACACAATGCAGGCGGAGGTTTACTCGCTCTACCTTCGCCTTTTAATCTGCCATAGTGTTTCTTACAAATACTCATCAATTTCAAGATTGGAAACTCTACAAATCTCAACCCCATTATAAAGAATTGCATATTTGCCCAATCATTCTCATTTTATGTAGAGATTGTTACTAGTTAAATTATTTTAACTAAATGAAAATACTTGAACCATTTTGTCTTTTCCTTTTTGATTTTTTCATTCTTAATCATATCTTTTCCTTTGGTCAATCTCCACTTTATTTGTAGATTGTTTTAATTTTATATTTCCCAGCTGTTTTTTCCTGCTTTTTGTTTAGTTTATTTTGGTGGGGAAGACAAATCACTTTCTTGTGGCATTAAGCCAATCTCCCTCCCTAGCCTTTTTTGTGTCATCTTGATTTAAAGGGATTATTTTGTCCTCAATGGCTCAGGCAAGTTATAAACAGTGGATATAAAGAGTTGGCCATATTTAAAGGCCATCACTTTCACATGTGCTCAGATACTCTGGAAGTTAATTGTGCCAGGAAATAAAAGTCCAAAACTATTAAGCTTTTATTAAACACACTAAAATTTTAAGCATTAATTTATACTATTTGTATTGAGCAAGTGTGAGCTGTTTGTTTAGAAATTGACATTTATTGTTGTGTTAGCTATGACTATGAACTAAACAGATAAATGTCTGGGTTTAAAATATATCCTATATAAATAAATTTTGATTAAAAATATTTTAAGAGGTTATACAAACAAACCACTACCAAACAAATTGCTTCATAATATAGCATCTTAGATTTGGATAGTATTTTATATTTTATCACAGCAACAATTATACATAATATAGATAGAATGGAGTATGAATGGCTTTGTCCTGTTGTTTTTTTAAAAAAGAGAATTCTGGTATAATAAATCATTTAGAGCTGAAAATCCGTGGGCACCTGGAAGAGAGCTTTGGCAAGTTCTTTTGTTTCAATATATGTACTTTTTGATATCAGTATCCTCAGAGATGCCTAGTAAGCTTCATTTCCTTTGAAATCCACTGAGTAACAAGGACCTCCCAAGGCTGCTTTGCATGAGCCTTCTCAGGAGCAAAGAGATCTGCCCTGCTGGGAAACCCCCCACTGGCTGCTGGGAAACCTCCCACTGGCTGCACATCACATTATTAAAGTCCATAGGCATAGGATTCACTCCCAACAGCAGTGACATGGTACCATCCTGTGCATCGTCCCTCTCCTCAGACAGATTCAATATTACCAGTCAAGGGAACTCTCTATTTTGACCATGTGTACTTACTTCAAAGACGGTAAGAGAATAAAAATTCAAATTTGGAAAAGAAAAAAAATAGAAAATGAAATGTGTAAATCTTCAGATAGCTTAGCATTAGGTTTCTTGGAGCAGTGAAAGTAGTTTAAAAGGACCAATGGGCTCAGTTTGGATTTTTTTCTACAGGGTGCTTGCTGGCTGCTGAGAAACATATCAAAGAGACAATAGGCAGCTAGAGAAGCATTTACTATTACTGTAATGCAAGTACGGCAAGCCTAACAAAACATACATAAACTATAAGATTATACAGAGTGGACTCATGAAGTCAATTTGACTTGAGAGGGCTCAGTTTATACATTTGTTTGGGAAGATTGTGTGCCAAGTGACTTTGCCATTTCTTCTAGCTTTTACATTGTAATTCAGTGGATATGAGCATTTTAGGTATTAAGGAAAGGATAAAAGTAGTAAGTGGCTAATTACCAATTTTTTTTAAATGCGCTAGAAGGATGTAACTTGAATGAAAGTCAGTATTTATACTGGAATTCAGAGAGAATGGCAGGCTTAAGAAGAATAAAAATGTAGAAATACAAGTAGGTAACAGGAAAGACACTGAGAGGAGATGGTGGCTGTTAAATGGAAAGTTAGTCTATCTTCTTGTATGGAGGAAACTTGAAATGCCAGATGAACAATTTGAATCAATTTCTCAAGAAGCCAGGTTCTATGGCATACACTTTGTATCATAAAAGGGAGGTAGCACAGAAAGGCATTTGGAAAAATTATGTAGAATTGGTAAAGTGACAATTAATAGAGTGGAAACACAGAAATCATCTAGGAGGCTTCTGCTGAAATGAGACATGGATGAGTGAAATTCAGATTCAAAGCAAGGGGGATGGAAAACAACAGAAAGGATGAATCAATGTATTAAAACATGATGTGAGGCCTGAGAATACTGAACTCTGCCCAAGCTGCTCAATGCTTTGGTGCTCAGATCCATAGAAAGTTCTCTTTCCTCTGTTTTCTGAGGAATTTCAGGTTCAACATAAGTACTATTTTCAATTTGTACAATGAACATACTGATCCTTAGTGTCAGATGGAAGAGAACTTTCACAGATACCTGGTACTACAAAGAATTTAAGTAATCTAGAAGCAAGGGTCTGATCACCTAAGAGATGAGGAGATGTAATAATTATACCCAAGACTGATGAAGCCATCTTTCTTTCTTCAAAGAATGATTTGTTCACATATCATATTCTCACTTGAAAAGCTCATATGCTTGTTTAGTTTCAATTCTCAAGCCTAAGAATAGTGTGTCTTTCAAATAAGATTAGTGTCCTTTAGCCCCAATAGACATTAACATAGACCAACCAATATTCTGATGATATCTGTGCTGAGGTTGTGATGAGAAAATGGAGACCATTCAAGGAGATGCAAACTTGCTCCAGGAACTGACTGACCTAGTGTACTTTCCTGTGGTTAGAAGCTAAAGACAAGAAATGGGCCCAATTTGTAGCTTTGGAATTTATGAGCTCCAAACTATGCTTACAAAAGAGCCCTGCTCCAATTGGCCTGGGATCATCCTGTAGCCCAAAAATTTCAAGAGGAGAGTAGGAGGTAATTCTTTCATTTCTTTTATAATAAACAGTTTTGCTATTTAACAAAAACAACAAAGTTGATGCAACATCTTTGAATCCATGCCTCTAGGTACTGCTTCTCATCTTAGCCACAGGCACATGTATCCATTTATGTAACATAATTAATTACTTTAATTATGTATAGATATCTCTATAATACTGTATTCAAAACTAAGGTTTATTACCTGACTAGCCTTCACCAAATTCATACCACATACTCACATGCACACACACACACACACACACACACACACACACACATGCATGCTTATACACATGCTTTCAAGTGCACACACACATACACACAGGCATGCTTGCACACATGGTTGCAAGTGCACAGAAACACACACACACACACACACACACACACCTTCTATCTCCTGTGGCTTGTATTTCAGGGAATAGATTACTGTTCACAATACTTGAGCGTGAGCAGCATTCTCAATTATCTGTTTCCTTCCCTCATTCCATTAAACATATTCATTCAAGTCAATAGCCCTACAAATTTCTGCCTAAATGTTCTTTTTTTTCTTCACACCACCACTATTATGTACCTCGTAACTTTAACTGTTTTTTTAAGATAGCAGACATTTTTATTAGATATTTTATTTATTTACATTTCAAATGATATCTCCTTTCCCAGTTTCCCCTCCAGAAAAAAAAAAAACCTGTTCCCTGTTCACCAACCCACCCTCTCCAGCTTCCTGGCCCTGGCATTCTCCTACACTGGGGCATAGAATTTTCACAGGACCAAGGGCCTCTCCTCCCACTGATGACCAACTAGGCCATTCTCTGCTATACATATGCTGCTGGAGCCATGAGTCCCACCATGTGTACTCTTTGGTTGATGGTTTACTCCCTGGGATCTCTAAGGGTACTAGTTATTTCATATTGTTGTTCGTCCTAAGGGGCTGCAAACCCTTCAGCTCCTTGGGTCCTTTCTCTAGTGCCTTCATTGGGGACCCTGTGCTCAGTCCAATGGATGGCTGTGAGCCTCTACTTCTGTATTAGTTGGGCACTGCACTGGCAGAGCCTCTCAGGAGACAGCTATATCAGGCTCCTGACAGCCAGCACTTGCTGGCAGCCACAATAGTGTCTGGATTTGATGATTGAATGTGGGAAGGATTCCCAGGTGGGAAAGTCTCTGGATTGTCCTTCCTTCAGTCTCTGCTCCATAGTTAGTCTCTGCAACTCCTTCCACAGTATTTTGTTCCCCCTTCTAAGAAGGAATGAAGCATCCACACTTTGGTCTTCCTTCTTCTTGAGCTTCATGTGGTCTGTGAATTATATCTTGGGTATGCCAAGCTTCTGGACTAATATTCACTTATCAGAGAATGCATACCATATGTGTTCTTTTGTGATTGGGTTACTTCACTCAGAATGATAGAGCTTCTCTTCCCTTCCTATGATTTTTTTTTAACTTTTATTGCATTATGATGAGAAGAGTTACACAATTTCAATTTATCTTAATTTGTTAACATTTAAAAACATTTTAAGTAAATAGAATTAAATCACATTCTTGTTTCCCTTTTGTACCCCAACTCCTCCCAGAGACCCCCTCTTCAATACCTACAATATCTTTTTTGCCATATTCCTTAAAATTTATAAAATATTATAATAATAAAAATGCATATTATAAAAATTATGCAGCCAAGATTTTAAACTCTACTAAATACAAAACAACAAAACAAACAAAAGGACTTTATATATTTATGTTCATTTAAGAAAATACTAGTAGTGATGTATTATTTTGAAATATAGAGTTAATATGTTTGGAGTTATTTAAAATTTATATTGAGAAAAATGTATGTATTTTCAGTATTGCTATAGACAAGCATCTACATAACACTGTTAAATTGATTGTTGTTTTATACTGTCCTATGATTTTTACATGAGTTACAAAATGTGATGTTACTGTTCTTTATATTTTTATTTCTTTAGAATAAAGTTAAACTCTGTACCTTGCGTAGGAAGATTTATTTCAGACTTTTTGTTGACCTCCTGGCTTCATTGCTCCCTTTTGTCACACTCTGTTCTAGCCTCTTTGAACTAGTATGATCTCACTATTTTCTGACTTTTTTTAGAGGTCATCCCTTTAGCAAAGATATCTGTTTTCCAGCTATTACCTGGACAATGCTTCTTTATTCTTTACTATTCAATTTAGAGTTCATTCACTACAGCAACCTTCTCCTAAAACCTTTCCTCCATTTTAGTAAACTTAAGCTAGGTGACTCTTTTGTCCTGTTCTAAAAGCTGCTATATTCTAACAGCCAAATAATATTCTTGCCTCCTACCTTGTCCCTGGGTCTTTTAGCTCTCAGCACTTGTAGCTGCAAAGCTTTATAATAGGGACAAGTGTGTGTGTGTGTGTGTGTGTGTGTGTGTGTGTGTGTGTGTGCTTGTTCTTTTGTCCTTCAGTTCAAGAATATATTCCAATGTTATGGTAAGGAAGGTGAGGAAGTCATGCCAGTAGGATTTGAGGCAGAATTTAAATTCTAGCAGTATGCAGGAAACACTGAGATGAATCCAGTTCTTTGCTTTCTTTCTCTCCTTTCTTCAGTTCAGGAATGCCCATAGAATAGTACTGCCCACTTACTAGGGTCTTCTTACCTCAGTTAACCTAATCTAGGTAATGCCTTACTTATATTCAGGAGGCTTGTCACCTAGGGGATTCTACATCCACGGTGACATTATTAGCATTATTAATGTTTTCTGTCTCTGTCTCTCTCTCCATTTCCCTTTCTCAGCAAATGTCTTGTAAAAAATAAAGAAGGTAGAATGTAGCAGAGCAGTTTTGTCAAACATGCTATTTATTACCATGTAGTTATTACCATTAATACCTACACATGCTCTTCTACTGTGTGGATATAGAGAATATTCTTTCTCAAAAAATAATGTAAGATTTGGTAGATGGTAAAAAGAACAAATTTAAAACAGTAAGTTAAGATTGGGTAGAGTCTTTGTTACTTATGTATTGCTTTGAAGAGATACCACGAACCAGGCAAATTATTAAAAAAAAAAAAAAAGCATTTAATTGAGAATAGTTTCAGAGAGTTAGTTAGTGATTATCAAGTACCACAGCAGGCATGGCACTAGAACAGTAGCTAACACCTTACTTTGTTCCATACATATGAGGCAGAGAAAGAAAGAGATTGGACTGGACATGGGCTTTTGAAACCTCAGGGCTCACTCTCCTAATCATTCTCAAAATAGATCCACCAAGCAGAGGCCAAGAACTCAAGTATATGAACCTAGAGGGACCATTCCTATTTAAACAATCATATTTCCACTTTGCTGATTTGAACATGCTTAGCCTAGGATCCAGCATCATTAGGAGGTGGGGCCTTTTTGGAGGAGGTAGGGCCTTGTTGGAGGAGGCAAGGCCTTTTTAGAAGAGGTGGAGCCTTGTTGGAGGAGGTGGGGCCTGGTTAGAGGAAGAGTATCACTGTGGGAATGGGCTTTGAGACTCTCCTCCTAACTACCTCAAAGACAGTCTGCTCCTGGCTACTTTGAACTGAAGATGCAGAGCTCTCTGTTCCTCCAATGCCATGCTAAGCATACTTGGATGCTACCATGCTCCAGTATTGATGATAATGGACTGAAACTCTGAATCTGTATGTCAGCCCTAATCAAATGTCCTTTATAACAGGTTCTTTGGTCATGGTTTCTTTTCACAGCAATGGAAATCCTAGGTAAGACATCCATCCTTTGGTCTCCAAAGGCTTATGTCATAACACAAAATGCATTTAATCCAACTTCAAAATTTCCCATAGTTTTCATAATCTCAAGGAAGTTTAATAGCACCAAGTCCAAAGTTTCTTCTGATATTCAAAGCCTTTTTTTTTTTTTTTTTGAGACAGGGTTTCTCTGTATAGCCCTGGCTGTCTTGGAACTCACTCTGTAGACCAGGCTGGCCTCGAACTCAGAAATCCACCTGTCTCTGCTTCCCAAGTGCTGGGATTAAAGGCGTGTACCACCACTGCCTTGCTCAAAGCATTTTTTAACTCCAACTCCTGTAAAATAAATAAACAAATTATATCCCTCCAGCATACAATAGCACAGAATGTACCATTCCAATAGAGCAGATAAGAAACATAATGGGAAAACACAAGACTGAAGCAAGATTTAGTGGACAATGTGGCAAACTCCAAATTTTATAAGTCCATGTTTGGCATCAGGGGGTTTAGATGGTTCTTTGGACCTCCATCTTCTTCTATCTTTTATTACTGGAATATACTTCTCTGCTGGGCTGGTTACAGTTCATGCTCATAGCTCTCCTCTGCAGAGAAGTTATGTGAAGAGACACAATGACCAAAGCAACTTAGAAAATGAGACATTTAGTTAAGGCTTTGTTTACAGTTTCAGTGGGTACATCCATGACCCTAATGGTGGGATACAGATAGGCATGCGACTGGAGCAGGAGCTGAGAGTTTACATTTGATTCATAGGCATAAAGCAGGGAGAGAGAGAGAGAGAGAGAGAGAGAGAGAGAGA
>NW_022196914.1:46447406-46486717 GCF_008632895.1 Mastomys coucha
GAGAGAGGAAGAAAGGGAGAGGGAGGAAGGGAGAGACAGAGAGACAGAGAGAAACAGAGAGAGAACTAGGGCTGGCTTTTGATACTTTAGAGTTCAACCACAGTGACATACCTCCTCCTCCAACAATGCCATACCTCCTAATTTCCCCAAAGAGTTTCACCAACCAAGGACCAAGCATTCAACTAAGTGGGCATATGTAGGCCATTTTCATTCAAGTAAGCTTTCTTAAATTGTTTCCTTGATATAATTTGTTATGCTGTGATAGAAGTCAATGCAATAAAATCCTAGTTGCCACTATTAGAAAACATTGGGATGGAATGGGGTACTTCATTCGAAGATGTGGGTTTTCCAGGTTAGCCTGATAATCTTGTCTCACTCTCATATCGACAGCTGTTTGGGAATAAGTTGTTACACACTGTCTTCAGCTCTCTAATCCTTATCAGAAGAAATGATAAATGTGGCTTTGTAACAGCCCACATGCTGTCACAAAAAGGAAGTCTGGAGAACACTATAACAAGAAATTGAAAACAATCCCACACCCCTGGAAACTGCCTCTTGCCTCCTGCCATCCTGGCCTCATTACCCTGGCACTCTGCATTTTGGGATTCTGGCTACTCTTTCTGCCAGCTCACTTTGGCTGTCATTGGCACACTGCACATTTGGCAGTCTTTGTCCCCACTACTGAACTCCTGTGTGGAGCTGCCAGGCTTTGGTCGGAGGCGGCAGGAACCTCTCTGAAGCCCATCCAAGCATTTGGGCCTGTGGTTTGGATGTTGGTTTGGATGTTTGTTACAATAGATGCTTTATCCACTCCCTGTTTACATGATGTTTGCGAGCAGATTTGTGGTTTTATTTCAGATGAGGTAAAGAGATTAAGAAACATTTTGGTCAGCCAGGAAAAAAAGATACCCCATCTAGTTCTATAGCACACATTCATGCAGTCCCCCAAAGAAGTATGTTAGTTAGAATGTACATAATTTTAGCCAGAGATATGAAAACATCAATGTAGAGATGATTGAAACCAAAAAGAAACATATCCTGTAGAACATGAAATTTCCTACCCAGCTTGTTTGCAAAAGTGTATGTTGTTTTCAGGTTGCTTTCCATAAAACTTAGTACTGCTGGCTTCAGACCAAATACAAACTCCTATGGATAAATAAAAGGAGAACATTGTCCCATGGCACCACTCTTGAAATTTGACACAGAAAGATAAACTTCCAGACTCTCCAGGATCCATCACAGGGTTTAATGTGTGGCAAAACAAGAAGTCAAAGCACCTACTGCATTTCTTCCATCCATTTTCCCCCATATAATTTAAGGACTGAGTATGCAGACTTATTCTCAAATTAGCAAGCCTTTAGAGGACCCTAAGAGGCCAACACTGTCAAGCCCTGTCCTGCTCCCACATAGACAACCACACAACTGACAGACATGAGTAGAAGATGAGTAAATATGGAGTAGGTGTTGGGGAGTGTTCTAACCATAATTAATTCTCTGAATTCTTCACCCACCAATTTGTTTTGCTGAGAGATGCTCTTTGGGTGTCATTGTCTACCTAGTCATCAGTAAAACGACTCCAACCTCCTCCCAAGTATTATATGCTCAATTGTAAAAACTGGAAAAAGATATGTGTTCTTTTATGGGTGAAGCCGTTTGAAATATCTGATTTCTATATGAAGGGTGAATGGGAACTGAGGTGAACTTAATTCTCACAGCCATAGTCTGTAGCTTTGTCTGAATTTCACTGGTGGAGTATGAAGGCTATGTGCACACAACTGGAAGTTGTTTTACAATATTCTCTAAAACTGCATCTTTTTTTTAACAATAGGAGGGGATACACAGCAAGTATTTTTAACTTATTTTTAATTTTCTATGTTATTCTAGGACTCTGAGTATATCTTTTCTCTATTTTAAAAAAATATATTTTTTAATTGTTTCCTTACAAATAGAATTATGAGCTCTTTGAGAACAGTATCACTTTCATTTCTATTTCCAGAATAGAAAACATGGCATATAGTAAGTACATAGTAAATTCTCAGGAAAAATTAAACATGTGAAAATTATAAATGTGCAGCCCTGTACTGGTTGGTTTTGTGTGTCAACTTGGCACAGACTGGAGTTATCACAGAGAAGGGAGTTTCAGTTGGGGAAATTCCTCCATGAGATCCAGCTGTGGGGCATTTTCTCAATTAGTGATCAAGGGGGTAGGGCCCCTTGTGGGTGGTGCCATCCCTGGGCTGGAGGTCTTGGGCTCTATAAGAGAGCAGGCTGAGCAAGCGAGGAGAAGCAAGCCAGTAAGGAATATCCCTCCATGGCGTCTGCATCAGCTCTTGCTTCCTGACCTGCTTGAGTTCCAGTCCTGACTTCCTTGGTGATAAACAGCAATATGGAAGTAAACCGAATAAACCCTTTCCTCCCCAACGTGCTTCTTGGTCATGATGTTTGTGCAGGAATAGAAACCCTGACTAATACAAGCCCCAATTGAGATCTAAGTGATGTGACACAGCAAGTCCTTTAGAATTAAAACTAAAACCATCAGTAGCTCTCTGATGACCTCATTGCAGAAGAATATTACACCATTCACCTAATTTTACTACAATTTCACTCCCTGCTTTCAAGAAATTTCATTACTTACAAGAAGGTAGCTTGTTTTGTAATTTGCAGCACACCAAGTCCTACATTTTGTTTGTTTCATTCTCTAGCATTTGCAAGTATCCCCCCTTCTAAAGAATAATTTACTTCAATCCTAAACCAGGAAAGGGATTTGGAAAAAAAAATGTCTGGAATAGGTAGTAATATATAATATGGCTAATTACAGGATTAACTGTGAGGGGGAAAGGCTTAAAATTTGGGGTAGTGAATTATATTCTGTTCCAAAATTTATCAAGCTAACAAATAGCATTATTACAGCATAGTGTTGGCATGAAGCTCTCTTTACCTTTTAGAGAAGGCTGCATAAAAAAGTACACAGATGAATTTATTCTAAGAACTGCATCTGGCCCAGGCAAAAATCTCTCTTTAACAGCACTTGGCATGTAGCTGGGGCTGGGGCTGGGGCAGCAGATGCTGCTTTGCAGTTTAGGGAATCTGCTCTAAAAAATATTGCTAGAAACATGGCCTTGTTATGATGGCTGGATTTTAGTACCTAGCCAACTCACACAGAACTGAGAGCTCTAGCCCTCTTTTAGGACCAGCCCTTGCATCTCTAACAAGACAGGAGTCTGTGGGAATGTGTTGCTCTTGGCTTCAAGGCAGTCGAACAAAACAGAATTGACAAAGATTCCTTCTCCGTAGATGAAGTGTGGGAAATTGTCTCTCATTACCTCTGAATGAAAAAGACTGAGATCAGGAGGAAGTATTCTTCTGATCACCTGCACACTGACAGTTGTCTTCTATCCAGGATACAAGCACAGCAGCAGTATCCTAATCTCCAGGAAATTCTGCTTTGTTTGTGGGGCTGGCAGTGTGAGGATCTCTGAAGTGCTGACCTCATTCTGGGAGAGCTAGGAGATTACTTGTAAAAGTTAGAAACACAAGGGTTTCCATGCAAGGTTAGTACTAACGCTCGGCAAACCTCCACATGCCCACAGCTGCAGGATACAGACTGGGGTTGTCAGAAGGGCTAGGAATTATGCTTTTCTTATCATAAAAGTGAAATCATTGGGATTCTTTTTCTCAACTTCAATATGCTTTTTTTTTTTTTTTTGGTCAATAAGACCTGATTGACTAAACACCGATATAACTGAAAAGCAAACAAACCTTGACTAGCATACACAACATTTCCAATTTATGTATCCAGCACTTCTACCTACTTCACTCCATTGTCCTCTACTTAAAAATTTGGTCTTAAAGTCTTTTGTTTCTCTTTCTTTTTTTTTTTTTTTTTTTTTTTTTTTTTTTTTTTTGCATCTTCTGAATTTTTACAATCCTTAAATTATATATAAAGCTAGGTCTACGGATCAAATAGGTTAGGTAATCACTTTAAGACCACTTAAATAACCAGAGATAGAGTCATAAAAGTACCCAGACTTTTCCAATAATAAGCGAATTTCTCACCTCTGGAATATTACAGAAACTACATCTTATTTTATATGCATGGCAGAATTCCGACTTTCCATGAGATGACATTTTAACTTGGCAACAAACAACTTTAAGAATTCTAGGATTAATTGTTTACAACTTTTTAAATTACCTGCCCCTCCTTCCAGTCTGCTCTTTGCTTGAAAATTATGATTGCATTTTTCAGGCCTTCTGATCAGCAGAGACTATTATCTCGCTGTTGGGGACATATAAGGGAAGAGTTTTTACAATAGGCAGGGAAGATCTCTGGATTGTAAAAAGACTGATATACTACTATATCGCACAATAGGATCCATCCTCTTTAGAGAGATAGTCCTCATTGCAGTGAAAGGTGAGAGAGTCACTGAACACAGCCAGAAGCAATAACTGCTATATTGTAATGATGTTGTGAACTGTGATATTCTGACTGCCTCCACTCTCTCACTTCAAAGAAAATGAATTAGGATATACTATAAGTGTGAGTGAAGAACATCTGAAATGAGGATGCAAAATTACATAGTAGCCTTTTGAGGATAAGGACTTTAGCATTAATATTAATTAACTATTTGATTCTTATTCACATAGGTATGCTAAGTAATCTTTACTCTGTGACAATCTGAGTAGCTTTCCTGTCTCTGTAGCTGTTTCATGCTCATGTACTGTTATTCTAACTCCTGTGTTAAGTACAACTAGGTCATATCTCCCATGTCTGACAACAAGACTAAGTCTCCTGAATGCTACTTAACCTATCATTCAACATTCGTTTTAGAGAGGAGCACTTGTTCAATAGAGTTGTCCCTGATAACCTGAAAAATACCATAGTGCCTTGTACTCTTGCACTACAAGTGACTCTCATGGGTAAATGATTTGGAGAAGAGTGAATTTTAAAAATAAAGTATAACTACAGTTACCATAGTAACTATAACTGTATGCCTATCGTTTGATGCCTGATGACCTGTCAGAATCCAACACTATAATTAAAATCTGTGAAGGCAAAGGCACCATTTTTCTTGTTCTCTACTTTTTCCTGCTACAGAGCTAAATGCTCATCAGTGAGAATGAAGAGAATAAATGATTTAATGAATGGCCAAGGAAAATAAAAAATGGAATGTTCTATGAGAGGTTCTACAAAGATATGGGTCATTCATTTATTAATTTATTCAAAACTACATTTTCCTTTCTACACAGACCATAATTTTATGACAAAGCATTGACTTTCATCATGTATATTGGAAGGTTTCTTCATTCAAAAGACCAAAGGCCAATCTAGCATAAACAACAATCCATCAACTTGCTTTTGATCAGTTCCAGCTACACCACTGGGCTTCTTATTTCTATAAAATATGCCTTTACTAAATCATTGTGACAAGCCCACAGTGAGGGTTTTTGCTGCTAACAAAGGACCAGACTCCAAGACAAAGAGGGATTGTACAGTGCAGAGGGGAGCATTTGCATCCCTGGATCAAAGCCAATGGACTGTAACCATGCAATCATCTAATCCACTGGGCAGGACAGAGGTCACCTCCAGAGAGGAAATTTTCTGTCTTTGCCAACTACAGGATGGTGTAGTTGCTAAAGTGTTAGAGAATAAGATTCTAGGAGTAAAGCCCCTCTGGAGATTGGGCAATGGCTCTGGAATACTGATTACAATGTACCAAATTCAATCGACCAGAATTGTTCGTTTAATTTGTGTAGTTTTTTTTATTTTTACAGAAAATACCTAAAATGAGTTTTCCACAAAATATTTATATGATGAATTTAAAGCCAAATATGTTAGTGTAGGAGAACACAATTGAGTGTTGTTTAAAATGATCATAATTAGGGTGTTGAAATGCTTTTTCATTTTTGCTTGAATTCTGACCCGTTGCTCAGTTTAGGAATTTAAAATACTTCACAGTCCTGTGATGAAAACCTAATGTCTTCTGATCACAATTCTTCCTAACTCCTTTATATTTTCTACCTTTTATATGTATGGAAAGTATTAGCTCTAAATTAATCATGAGTTTTAATATCTTGGTTATTAAAGGTAAAAGTTTTGATTAAAAAGAACATTTCCAAAATGAAAAAACAGATGATGGATTACGAGCAACAGCTTAGCAAATACTGAAAATATTTTAAAATAACAGTTCAATTTATTGAACTGGTAAATGTTTACTACAATTTGATTCTATCTTCCTTTCTTGAGTTTATTTAATATGCACTGGAGATGAAGAAACTTCTTGACTGCAAATGACAGAGTGTAAAATGAAAGTCATGAGACACAAAAAGGCCTCTTGTTTATTTATCAACTGAAAAATCCACAACCCTTTAGAATGAAAACTTTACATACAAATTAAAGAGATAATAAGACAAATTTCCAAAACAAGAACAAAAAACCCTCCAAACTCAATTGTTTTGATATTGTTTTATTTGTTTTCTCTACTCTTCAATTGTCTAAACTTATAAAATTCAAATACCTATATCATGTTATTTATTTTACTATTATATAACTGAATATGTATAATTTTATATACATTATATGTAATATATACATATAAAATATACATGTATATGTTATATACATTTTATATCTAACTGCTATTTTATTTGTATACTTAATACAATTATTAATAAATCTGTACTATTCCCTGAGTTTATTAAAATTTCTTTATGTAGTGATTCCCCAATGTTATGTGAATTTAAAACTTTCAGGGGAAAACAATTTAAAGTAAAAGCAATAGTTCCTTTACCAAAAAAAAATTATTGAATTTGCATTAAGAAGTCTCATTAACTTAAAAACACCCTAAAAGTTATTTTAAAGGCACTATTTAATAAGCAGCAGTATCAGTTTTTATTACTTCTTCTTTGAGATTATAATATATAATATAATTACATAATGTTCTTCTTCACTTTTCTCTTTCTCAAACCTCCTATATCCCTCCCTCTTCTTTCTACATATTTATTCCATAATATAATGTGCACATTCTGTATAATTTTACTTGTATACGTTTTAGTGCTGGCCATTTGTTATTGTATAGAAAATTGGTACAGTCTTCCTTGGGAAGGCTATTTCTCTCACTATGATCTTTCCTTAGTTGCCTGTAGTTCTTTGTGTATGGTTGAGGTCTCATGGGTATTCCCCTCTCCACTTTAACATGTCTATTGTCTTTTTTTAACTCATGTTGGTGAGACTCTATGGGTATAGCTTCTGATATTACTAAGAGACATAATCTTACCTAAAGCTCCCTGATCTTCTGGCTCTTACAGTCTTTTATCCCTCTCTTTAGTGTTCCCTAAGCCCTAGGTGTGGGACTTCTTTTGGAATTACGTCCACTGGGACTGGGCTCTATAACTCTGCATTTTGACTGGTTGTGGTTTTCTGTCTATACCAAATAGAAATTTTCTTAATAAAGGGTAATGAATATATTTATTTTTGGGCAAAAGAACAAATACTTAGAATTTAGTTATGGATTATACTAGCTTTGTAAAGCGATGGTTAAAGGTTCTCCTCTAAAATATATGATATCACTAGCCACAGGTAGTTGGCTAAATTTCCAGTACCAGACATGATTTCCATCTTGTTGAGCATATCTTAAGTCCTTGGTCCCTGCCAAAGTATGTGTGCCACTACTGAATTATTATGTTATTCTGGTGGTTGTTGTGGTCCATATGCATAATAACTAGGCAGGACAACTCATTGCTTTCCACATTTGGAATTTCTTTGAAGAAAAGTTTAGACACTGAGACACCAACCAGGCAGCATACATTATCTATATGATGCCCCCACACATACATAGCTGAGGACTGCCAGGTCTGCACCTAACCCTCAAGAGACTCGAGGTCCCAGGGAGTGGGGAGGTCTGATGGGATGGGAGTTAGAGGTAAGGACATCCTCTGGAGATGGGAGCAGAGGACAGGACATATGGAATATGGAACAGTTAGAGGGTGGATCAGGACGGGGATAAAGTCTGGACTGTATAAAAAGATGAAAGAATAAATTTTAAAAAATAATTAAAAAGATAAAAAGCATATTTTGCTAATTAATTGTTTCTTCTATTATTATCTAGATTATTTCTCCATTCTCTCCTTTTTCTTTCAGATAAAGTTATAGTAGTTTACCATGAATATTTTGGTATGGTTTTAGTTTTAAATTATGAGTATAAAGGAACCTGAAACACGCTAAGTCCCACCTTCCTTTCTACTTTGGTTTTGGCACTGTTTTTGTAACTTTAATAAAGCTTAGCTTAGAAATATTAAGAAACCCCTGAAAGTCAGAGTCAAGATTCACAAAAGACAATTATTTATAAATTATGCATGTCTTTTGTATTAGCCAGAAATGTAAATGCAGGCTTTGGCGATATATCCTAACAGAGAAATTCTGCCCAAATTGGCTGGAATCATTCAAATCTACCAAAACCAGCTCATAAAGACAAACAGTAGAAGCATCAGCAAATGTTGCTACTAAAGGTAGTGACTTTAAGAAGATTCCTCAACAGGCTCAAGTACTTACTACACAAACATGAGGACCTGAGATCAAATCCCAAGTGCCCATGTTAGAAAGACAAACAACAAAGAACAACGACAACAACAAAAAGTGGTACTGAACCCTCAGTGTAGTGGCCAGGGTGCCAAACCTCCTCCGGCATCTGAATGTGTAATCATACTTGTGCAGATCACACAATTTTCTTTTTAATTAATATATTGGTTTTGACTTCAAAAAGCTTAGAATTCTGTTAAAACTTGATGCTGCTTCACTGTGGTTTTTGCAGCTATGGAAAATACTTTCCTTATTTCATCATGGATAAAAAAATCATTAGAAACATTTAATCTTTTATATGTGTGTGTTGCAGCACATGAGAGTGTGGGTGTATGCACTTGCACTTGCATGAGAAAGTCAGAACAGGACTTTGGGTGGGTGTCTTCCTGCATTGCTTTCCACATAATTGCCATGACGGAGGTTTGCTCGTAAAATCAGAAGCTCAATATTTTGCCTAAACAGTTTGGCCAGGGCTCTAAGGATCTGTCTGTCTCCACCCAGGCATGATAGAGTGACAGGCACACAGCTTTTTGCATGAGTGCAGGGAATTTGAACTCAGGTTCTCATATTTACAGAGCAAAATTATCTTACCATTAGACTACCTCCTATGCCTTCCGCCTTTTAAAAATTCTTCATTTATTAACTAATTTTAGGCTACAAAATGAAAGAAACAGTATGTCCCCATTGTTAAAGTTTCGGGTCTCATGAGATCTACCTTCTATATGAAGAAACATGAACTTGTTGTATAATATGCTAATTATTTCTGTGCTTTGGCAGACCAGAACTACAGTTGACTTTTAACATATTTTATTTTTCTCTTATCCTTTCTGGTCCTGGCTTCTTGTTCTATCTCTGTAGTCACTTCCACCCACAGTCTAGACACAAACCACTTGAAGTTCTAATTAGTTTTGAGGTTACACATTTGTGATAACTCTGGAGAAGACAGAGGAGAAGCATGTGGCTTACATAAAACTTAAAGTCTGGATATAGTTCATTGCTGTGGAAATAATTTGGAGAACAAGCTTTTGTGAAATAGTGAGAGAGAAATAAGAAAACATTTCTAAGTTCTAAATAAAAAGACTATATACTAATCCACAGTGTCCTGGATAAAATGGGTGAAAATGAATAAGAAAGTAAAGTAATTAAGAAATCCTTGTTTATCTATTTGCATAAACAGAAAATGATATGGAGCTTTATTTAACTTTAGGTTTAGCAGACCATTTTTAACATTAAACATATCATAAAGATTTTGCCATATCCCTGAAAGAAAGTTGCAGCATATACCTGTTTTTTCCATTAGATTTTTCTTATCTTCTAAACTTTTTCCTTCAGCTCTTCTTATGATGAATTTTGAAGAGAAGAAAATAAAATGGAGCTGTGAGATGAATTCACTAATTTGCTATGAGAAGCACTGTTCTAATTTTTCTTCCATTGCTATGATAAGACACTTCCTCAAGCAACTGAGGTGAGGAAGTGGCTTATTCCTCTTATAGGTTACATACAGTCCTTAGTGGAAATAAGTCCAGATAGGAAATTAAGCAGCAACTTGAAGGAAGGGCTAATTGCTATTTCATACATACTTACATCTATACAGAGCAGTTCCAAGCAAAGAAATGTAGTAGAGATCTTTATCATACCACTTTTGTAACTGGATTGTTCTGGATCTTCAGCAGGATTTTTCCTCCCTTTCTTCCTCTCTCCCTCCCTTCCTTCCTCCCTCCCTCCCTTCCTCCCCTCCTTCCTTCCTTCCTTCCTTCCTACCTTTCTTCTTCTCTTAATAATTTTTATCAAATTATTTTATTTATTTACATTCCAAATGTTGCCCCCTTTCTGGTCCCCTCTTCTCCAGTTCTTCATTCCATCCCCTTTCCCTTGGTTTCTGAGAGGGTTCTCCCCTACCCATCAACCCACCCCCACCTCACCCCTTCCAGCATCACCCTTCCCTGCCCAGGATTTCTACAGGATAAAGGGCATCTTCTCCCACTGAAGCTAGACTAGGTAGTCCTCTGTTACATATGTGCTATGGGTCATGGACCAGCCTATGGTTCCCAGTCTTTGGTTTGTGACAGACTCTGGGAGCTCTGAGGGGTCCAGGTTATTTGATACTATGGGGTTGTAATCCCCTTTAGCTCCTTCAGTTCTTTCCCTATTTCTTCCATAGGGGACCCTGACCTCAATTTAATAGTTGGCTGTCTCAGTCAGCTGCTGGTTGAGCCTCTCAGAGAACAGGCATAGTAGGCATGTCTGTAAGCACAATACGGCATCCGTAAGAGTGTCAGTATTTACTTTTATTTTTTATTTTACTTATTTTTATTATTATATAGACACACCAGAAGAAGGAGTCAGATCTCATTATGAGATGGTTGTGAGCCACCATGTGGTTGCTGGGATTTGAACTCAGGACCTTTGGGAGAGCAGTCAGTGCTCAGTGCTCTTACCCACTGAACCATCTCACCAGCCTCGCTCTGGTCCCTGTGGCTAGCGGCTGAGCTGTGTGTCTCCTCCTCCTCCTTCTCCTCCTCCTCCTCCTCCTCCTCCTCCTCCTCTTCCTCCTCCTCCTCCTCCTCTTCCTCCTCCTTCTCCTCCTCTTTTCCTCTTCCTCCTTCTCCTCCTTCCTCCTCCTCCTCCTCCTCTCCCCCCCTCCTCCTCCATGGCCGCAGCCATATTGTCTGTGTGAGGCTAGGGGAGCACGGCTAGTGCCGCTGACTCTTCCACTGCAGTATGAAGAAAAGGGGTCTGAAACAGTCTTACCAACCAACTCCTGGTTTGAACACAGTGATTGCCGGATCTTCAAACATAAAGCTCAGCTTTGTCTGTCAACCTGTCTGACATGTCGGGACCCGTGCCAAGCAGGGCCAGAGTTTACACAGATGTTAACACTCAGAGACCCCGGGAGTACTGGGACTATGAATCACATGTGGTGGAATGGGGAAATCAAGATGACTACCAGTTTGTTCGAAAATTAGGCAGGGGCAAATACAGTGATGTGTTTGAAGCCATCAACATCACAAATAATGAAAAAGTTGTTAAAATCCTCAAGCCAGTAAAAAAGAAGAAAATTAAGCGTGAAATAAAGATTTTGGAGAATTTGAGAGTTGGGCCCAACATCATCACACTTGCAGACACTGTAAAAGACCCTGTGTCACGAACCCCTGCCTTGGTTTTTGAACATGTAAATAACACAGACTTCAAGCAATTGTATCAGACGTTAACAGACTATGACATACGATTTTACATGTATGAAATTCTGAAAGCCCTGGATTATTGTCACAGCATGGGAATTATGCATAGAGATGTGAAACCCCATAATGTCATGATTGAGCATGAGCACGGAAAGTTTCGGCTCATAGACTGGGGTTTAGCTGAGTTTTATCATCCTGGCCAAGAGTATAATGTTCGAGTTGCTTCCCGATATTTCAAAGGTCCAGAACTACCTGTAGATTATCAGATGTACGATTATAGTTTGGATATGTGGAGCTTGGGTTGTATGCTGGCAAGTATGATCTTCCGGAAGGAGCCATTTTTCCATGGACATGACAATTATGATCAGTTGGTGAGGATAGCCAAGGTTCTGGGAATAGAAGATTTATATGACTATATTGACAAGTACAATATTGTATTAGATCCACGTTTCAACGATATTTTGGGCAGACACTCCCATAAGCGATGGGAATGCTTTGTTCACAGTGAAAAACAGCATCTTGTCAGCCCCGAGGCCTTGGATTTTCTGGACAAGCTGTTGCGATATGACCACCTGTCCCGGCTCACTGCAAGAGAGGCCATGGAGCACCCTTAATTCTACACTGTTGTGAAGGACCACGCTCGGATGAGTTCCACTAGCATATTTCTATTCATTCTCATGGCTCTCTGGGGTTCTCTCCTGTCTCCGGATATACCTGATCCTACTCCTACTTTCCCCGACTCCTCCCCCTACCTCCTACCCAGGCCCCTCCCTCTCTCTGCCTTCCATGATTATTTTGTTTCCCCAAGTGGGACTGAAATACCTACACTTGGGCCTTCTTTCTTGTTAAGGTTCCTATGGTCTGTGAGTTTTATCATGGGTATTTTGAACTTTTTGGCTAATATTTACTTATCAGTGAGTGGATATTTCTAATACAAGCCAGGACTACCTTCTGATAGAATGGTGGCATTCACATTAAATTGGACACTTCTATACCAAATAACAATCAAGACAGTCTGTGCCAGATAGGTAGCTCTGATCTGAGCAATTTCTTAGTAGAGAATGCCTTCTCCCATAGCATTAGACTGTGAGGAGGAAATAGTTAAAGCTAACTAAGGCAATTACATACCAAAACTCTATCCCCAACCTGCGGGACCTAAGTTACTTTGTGGATTACGAGGGGAACCAAACTTGGAAAAGAAATGGGCAAGAAAGGAGAGGAAGGCTGAGCAAGTCTTTTGTCAAAGCCTTGTTTTAATAATGCCCAATGGCCAGTATATATACGTTTACAGAAAAAGAAAATGAGGAGGGGGTGAGGGGAATTCTCAGCAGATGACAAGAGTCATGTAGGCGGGCAGGGGTTACAGCAAGAGGCACAAGACTGAGGTCACCTAGGCAAGTGACCGCAGCTTCAAGGTCAGCAGCGTCTGGTAGCTAGGTATGAAGCAGGCTGAAGAGCAGTAGAGCCCTCCCTTTTGAGGTATTTTGGTATTTCCTGTTAATTCTCTGGAACTTGCTGGAGGCAGGCACTGGGAGATTCCGTCCTAGTTAATGTCCTGGAGTGAGGGAAACCTTTTCTAACTATTGTGGACTGTCCTAAGGAATATGCTTGACCTTTATTGCTGGTTCTGAGGAAAACCTGTCTAGCAAGGCAGAATCCCTGAGAGAAATACCAAGCTAAGGACAGCTTGGTATTAGGATCCCGGTTCTCAAGCTCCGGGGTCCCAAGTCAGAGAGTGCACAGAGAGTGCTTTTTGTTTTCAACAAAACTCTGTTTTCACCTGAAGGATGTATTCCCATGATAGCAATACTTGACTAGCTTGTGCATGACTGTGTTTGATCTTCAGAAACATACACACACACACACACACACACACATACATATACACATACACACATATACACACATATATATACACACATATATACACACATGTACACACACAAACATACACACACATACATATACACACATACATACACACACATACACACATACACATACATGCACACACACACACATACACACACATACACATACACATACATGCACATACACACACACACACATACACACAGATCAAACAGATAAGGCTATATTATTCCTTCTTCTAAAGACATTTTATTTCACCCCTTTCCTCAATCCTTTCCCCACTGTAAGTTGGCTATTAAGAATGAACTACTTTCTTGATTCTCATCCAGTATCCTTTAACTATTAGTGATAATGTGCCGCACATTCTCCTTCTCATAATGTCCCCAATGCCCTATAGTTAATGGACACAGCCTCTACAAGGTTTGAGTCTCTAGGTTTTTTGTTTTTATTTTTGTTTCTGAAGGAATGAGGATCTTGGGATTCTGGGCTTGTTAGATCACCTGGGAGTGTGTCTTTCTCTGTGTGTTGTGGGACTGGCTGCAGAGCTTGTGCCCAAGGTCTGCTCAGAACACTAACCCAGACAGACCGGAAGGAACCCAAGTCACTGGGCTGGCGGAGTTCCTGTGTGCCTGGTCAAGCTGGTCCCAATTACTTCCTGTGTTGGGACAGATGTTTGTTCCTGCTTACCTCTGATCCTGGGTGTGTCAGAGCGCCTGGGAGTGGAGCTTCCTCTGGATGTTGTGGGACCGGCTGCGGAGCTTGTGCCCAGGGTCTGCTCTGGACCCCAGCCCAGACAGACCAGAAGGAACCCAAGTCACTGGGCTGGCGGAGTTCCTGTGTGCCTGGTCCCAATGGTCCCAGTTACTCCCAGTGTTGGGACAGATATTGGTTCCTGCTCACCTCTGATCCTGGGTGTGTCAGAGCACCTGGGAATGGAGCTTCCTCTGGGTGTTGTGAGACTCTGGTATGAATTTCTAAAAGTTCCATAGTTCTGTTTTGTTTTTTATTTTTTGTTTTTTTTTTTTTGATAGACATGACTGCTCCAAAACTGACTCCATTTGCACTATCTAGCCTTGTATCTAACTAAGGCTCTCCACTGTAGAACTTTAAGACACTCCAATTTAGCTTTGGATGAACAGCTTAATATAGATTGCAGTCTGTGATGTACGCTGTCACCAGAAGGGAATAAACAGCTTTTACCAGTCAAGTAACTACGTGAAGAAATAAACGTCTTTCAGCCTCTTCAAAGGAACATTACATATGTCTTTCTGAGAACAAGGAAACTCCAAAATTAGAACTCAACCTGTGAACAAGTGTGTTTTCTTGTATAGAGGAGAAGAGTAATGAATGGTAGATGCTGGTGCTTCCTTGCCAAGTAGTAGTTTGTGAAGACAAATAAGATTGAACTACAGAGACATCATTTATAATATTTATTGGAAATGTTGCTTGAAGTCTTACGTGTTTTTCTTCCCTACACTTTTGATTCTTTTTTTGAGGTCTGTTAAAACACGTGTATGAAATGCCATCATGAGACTCATGATTTTTACAGTTAATATGCACTAATTAGAAAGTAGAATGCAAGCGTGGTATCATCAGAAGGATAACTCTTCTAGATAATTGGTTCAAAGCATTTAACTTTAAGTTTTATAAGAGATGTAATAAAAAATAAAATATAAATGAAAGTTAAGAGAGAAAAAATAAGTCTATTCCATCTGGACTTTTTGGGTTCCTATCAATCTGTGTGACTTAGTGACTGTCAGGCAGGCAGGAGTCTCTTACTGTTTTAATACTTGACAGTTACTTTCCTGTTAGACAAATGTTGCTTGTTTAATATTAGAAGTTTTTCTACTTTTGCCATGTGTATGCTAGACAATGCACAGCAATGCACTCTTATTGGTTGGTATGTGTGTGTGTGTGTGTGTGTATTGGTACATGTATATGTAGAAGGCACAGGTTCAAGCTGATATCATTCTCCATTTTAATTTTTTGGAGGAATGGGTTTCTCACTCTTTCTGAAGAGCACCAGTTGGTTTGACTGGCTTGCTAGCAAGCCCCAAGGACACATTTATCTCTGTTTCTCCAAACTGGGCTTATTTACATGTTTTGGCTTTTTACGTGGTTTCTTGTAATCTAGACCTTTATGTTCCTTTTCATTTTTTTTTTTAATATATTTTGATACTCTCTGAGTAGGCTCCTTCTTCCCTGAGAACTCTTTGCAGTTCTGTTTCTGTTTTCATTGCCTAACCTTTAGGGCAAGATCACCATCATTTTTTCTTTTTAAATTCCTGGGTGACTTTAGTTTTCATCTCTATGCTGTACTCATCATAACATCTGCTAGGGACGGAAAGTAGACCTAAAACTCATATATTGATGGACAAAGCCTTGGAGAGGCTGCATTCAAAGACTGACACTCCACAGAAGTGGTTAAGGTAAAATGAGATTAAACTGGGAGATCTTGTTACATTAAAATTGATGTTTTTATTAAAGACACCAAAGAACTCACACCCTGTGTTTTCATACATAAAGTGAGAAAGTGTGTAAGTGAACACAGTGAGGAGATAATTCCAACAAGAAAGATGGCCATCTTCTCATAAAGATGATCAGACTCCTTGATCCACAACTGCTTAACATCAATAATGCTGAGAAAATAAATTTCTGTTGCTTAAGCTTGAAATCCTCAGGTATTGCATACAAGTCTGAAGAGATGAATATAAAAATTTCCTCTAACTCCAATACTGTGTTGATGGGGAACAGACGCAGACCCCTTGGTTAACCCCTAGCTAAGTATTTAGTCATGTGTTGTCAAGTTCGGGCTGACCATGTTCACTCATAAAGAGTCTACTTTCCCTTTAACTTGTACCTCTGCATGAACTACTTATCTACGTGATTTACTTGTCACCATTCATCTTGTCACCCCAGTGAGGAAGTTGAGAACTGCTCTTTCTTTATTGGTCAGATGTCTGCACTCTTCTAAGACTCTTGTAGGCAAACATTCATCTTTGTACCTATTTATCTCTAGAAGGAGATTCAAGCTTGGCAGTTCAGAGGCACTGGAAAGTGAATAAATGAGTAGTTGTGACAGTAACATTGTTCACTGCAACCTGTGAGCCAGCCAGAATGACTCAGATGCTGTTTCTGATGGTAAATTGGAGCAGATTATGGAAGAAGGAAGCTTATGGCTAGCAGTAACCATCGGTTTCATCTGAACTTATCCCAGGAATGTTCAAATTCGATCGGTCTTCTTCTTCTTCTTTTTTTTTTTTTTTTTTTTTTTTTTTTTTTTTTTTTTTTTTTTTTTTTTTTTTTTTTGATTTTAGCATTTTTTTTTAACTTTTATTGCATTATGATGAGAAAAGTTACATGATTTCAATGTATCTGAATTTGTTAACATTTAAAAACATATTTTAAGTAAATAGAATTAAGTCATATTCTTTTTTCCCTTTTGTACCCAAATTCCTCCCAGAGACCCCCTCTTCAATACCTACAATATCTTTTTTTGTCATATTCCTTAAAATTTATAAAATATTATAACAATAAAAATGAGAATTATAAAAGTTGTTTGATATAAAGCAACAATCAATTTAACAGTATTATGTAGATGCTTGTCTACAGCAACACTGAAAATGCATACATTTTTCCTCAATATAAATTTTAAATAACTCCAAACATATTAACTGTATACTTCAAAATGATATATCACTACTAGTATTTTCTTAAATGAACATAAGTATATAAAGTCTTTTTTTTTGTTTGTTTGTTTTGTATTTAGCAGAGTTTAAAATCTTACAGTGGTACAAGCCCAAATTAGGAACAATTTTTAGACATTGGATTTCATTTGAATGTAACCTGTTCTCTGTGGCCTGAAAATAAAGTCACTCACTCAAATCAAATATTTTTGACCATAGCAGGAAGTCTGTATCCAAAAATTGTGCCTACAATTCATTCCTTGGTGCAGCAGAACTATCAACTCTCAGCTTAGCTACAATGGACGTAAAATCCTTTGGTGATTTGAGGATCACTGAAGTACAGCCTTATTACAATGAAATTCGATCGGTCTTCTAACCTGAGCTTTTAAATGTACACATTTATCTCTAGGTGTGGTATTTAAATAAGAATGTCTGTCATAGCCTCCTGTATTTGAATACATGGTCTCAGGTGGATGGCTCTGTTTCTCTGGTTCAGTAGATTATAGAATGTTTTGGAGGTAGAGCCTGGATAGATGAAATACATGACCTGGATGGGGTTTGACAGACCTAATTTCCAGTTCACTCTCTCTGTTTTGTGCTTGCTGTTGAGGATGTGATCTATCAGTTTCCTGTTCTTGATGACACCATGCCTACTACTTGTTGTCATACCTTTTTGCTATAATGAACATTTTTGAATTTTTAAAATTTTCTTTTTATTGAAAAGATTCTTTTCTCTTTTAATATGTCCTTATTACTCTCTCCCTTCCCCCCTATAGTCTGACTAGTCTATCTCCATCTTCCCTCCCATCTGGACCCACTTCCTTTCTATCTCCCCTATACAAAGATCAGGCTTCTGAGAGATAACAAAGAAATATAACAAAATAAAATACAATAAGATAAAACAAAAATTACCATATCAAAGTTGGACAGGGAAAACCAACAGAAGGAAAAGATCTCAAGAGAAAGTATAAGAGTCAGTCACACATTCGAACGCTCAGAAATACCATAAAAACACTAAAACTGGAAGCTGTAATATATGCATAACATGTGTAGACCTATGCAGGCCCTGAGCCTGCTGTTTTAGTTTCAGTGAGCTCATATGAGTTTGCTAAGGTTGATTGAGAGGGCCTTCTTTTCTGGGTGTCCTCTATCCCTCTGGCTGTTTTTGCCTCCTCTTCTATGGGGTTTCCAAAGCTCTGGGCAAGGGATTTGATAAGAACATCTCAGTAAGGGCTGAGTCTCTCTGTGCAATATCAGTTTCTGGGTCTCTCTGATTGTTCCTGTCCAGGAGGAAGCTTCTCGAATCATAGCTGTGCAGGCCATTGTTCTATGAGAACAGCAGAATGTCATAAATTGATTTAGCCATGATAAACTCTTGTACCCTCCCCTGCTCCTGGAGCCATAGGTCAAGAAAATTACTCCATAAGTTGGTTTGGGTTATGACATTTATCACAACAACAGAAAACGAACCAATATACAGTCTCTAGACTTATATTTATTCTTCAGACTTTCTAAAGCATTTGAATTCCTCCAGGGGAAAATATCTTTAAGAGCGATAGTAAGGAATCTAAATGCGAGTTTTACCTGTTCTTCATAGTCTGTATAGAAATTACCAGGTTAGCACTGTTGTGAGAGACTCAGTCAGCTCAATAGCAGAAAAACTAGACACTAATCCCCAACTGAGGTAGAGGGTATGTTGACTCATATGTATTCTTTTTAGTTTTTGGCTTCTCAGACAGGTTTCCTCCATGTAGCCTTGGTTGTAGTAAACTTTACATTGTAGACCAGGCTAAGTTTGACTCATAGAGATCCACCTGTCTCTGTCTCCCAAGCACTGGGATTAAAAACCACATGACACTACCACCTGGATTATATCTTTTAATTAACAATAAGAAATAAGTATAGTTACTTTCATTGAGCTTGGATCCACAATAAGCATTCTCCATAAAATATCAGTTTAGTTTTCAGTATCCATCTACATCCCAGAGCTAAGGCTGTCCCACAATCCTCCGGACCCAAATTCTACACAGAGAGAGCTGGTCTCCCAGGATCACTGGCACTCCTAAGTTCACAGATGAGACCACCAATTTTATTTTAATAACTGGACAAAGAGGGACACACCAGGAACCCATAGGCACAAGAACAACTCAGCAGCCAGGGACAGGAATCTTCCAGTTTTCATCAGTAACCCAGAGCTAACCTTGTGACACAGCTTTCCACATCCAAATCCCACCCAGAGAGAACTGGTCTCCCAGGAGTGCTGACACACCTAAGAATATAGGCTAACAGGCTGATAGGAGGGACAAGCTCCAGTCAGAGATAGCAAGACCAACTAACACCAGAGATAAAAAGATGACTAGAGGCAAGCACATGAACCTAAGTAACAGAAACCAAGGCTACTTGACATGATCAGAACCAAGTTCTCCCACAACAGCAAGTCCTGAATATCCCAACACACAGGAAAAACAAATATTCAGATTTAAAATCATATCTCATGATGATGATAGAGGACTTTAAGAAGGACAGAAATAACTCCCTTAAAGAAATACAGGACAACACAGGTAAACAGCTAGAAGCCCTTAAAGAGAAAACACAAAAGTCCCTTAAAGAATTAGAGGAAAATACAACCAAACAGGTGAAGGAATTGAACAAAACCATCCAGGATCTAAAAATGGAAATAGAAACAATAAAGAAATCACAAAGGGAGACAAACCTGGAGGTAGAAAACCCAGGAAAGAGATCAGCAGTCATAGATGCAAGAAACACCAACAGAATACAAGAGATAGAAGAAATCTCAAGTGCAGAAAATACCATAGAAAACATTGATACAGCAGTCAAAGAAAATGCAAAATGCAAAAAGGTCCTGACTCAAAACATCCAGGAAATCCAGGACACATTGAGAAGACAAAACCTAAGGATAATAGGTATAGAAGAGAGCAAAGATACCCAACTTAAAATGTCAGTAAATATCTTCAACAAAATTATAGAAGAAAACTTCCCTAACCTAAAGAAAGAGATGAACATGAACATATAAGAAACTTATATACCTCCAAATAAATTGAACCGGAAAAGAAATTTCTCCCTTTACACAGTAATCAAAACACCAAATGCACAAAACAAAGAAATAATATTAAAAGTAGTAAGGGAAAAAGGACAAATAATATATAAAAGCAGACCTATCAGAATTACAGCAGACTTTTCACCAGAGACTCTAAAAGCCAGAAGATCTTGTGAAGATGTCATACAGATGTTAAAAGAACACAAATGCTAGCCCAGACTACTGTACCAGCAAAACTCTTAATTACCATAGATGGAGAAACCAAGATATTCAATGACAAAACAAAATTTACATAATATCTTTCACAAATATAGCCTTACAAAGGATAATAGGTGGAAAATTCCAACACATGGAGGGAAACTACACCATAGAAAAAGCAATAAAGTAATCTTCCTTCAACAAACCCAAAAGAAGATAGCTGCACAACATAAAAAGAACATCAAAAATAACAGGAAGCAACAATCACTATTCCCTAATGTCTCTTAACATCAATGGACTCTATTCCCCAATAAAAAGGCAAAGCATGGCCTTGTGGGACATCAACGAGAGGAGAGGCTCTTGGTCTCATGAAGGCTAGATGCCCCAGTGTAGGGGAATGCCAGGACAGGGAAGCAGGAGTGGGTGGGTTAGTGAGCAGGGACGGGAGGATTGGATAGGGGGTTTTCAGAGGGGATAAAATTTGCAATATAAATAAAGAAATCATCTAATTAAAAAATTTATAAAAAGGCATAGACTAACAGACTGTATATATAAACAAGATACAGCATTTTGATGCACATAGGAAATGCACCTCAGTGAAAAAGACAGACAATACCTCAGAATATAAGTCTGGAAAAAGATTTTCCAACTAAATGGTTCCAAGAAACAAACTGGGGTAGCCATTCTAATAGAGAATAAAATCAACATTTAACCAAAAAGATAAGGAAGGACACTTCATACACATCAAAGGAAAAATCTACCCAGAAGAACTCTCAGTTCTGAACATCTATGCTCCCAATGCAAGGACACTCACATTCATAAAAGAAACTTTATTAAAGCTCAAAGCACACATAGCACTTCACACAATAATAATGGGAGACTTCAACATTCCACTCTCAGCAATGGACAGACCATGGAAACACAAACTAACAGAAATATTTTGAAACTAACAGAAGTTATCAAACAAATGGATTTAACAGATTTAATGGATTTAAAATATCTATAGAACATTTTATCCTAAAACAAAAGAATATGCCTTCTTCTCAGCACTTCATGTTACCTTCTCCAAAACTGACCATATAATCAGTCAAAAACACAGGCCTCAACAGATACAAGAAAATTGGAATAATCCCATGCATCCTATCAGATCACCATAGACTGAAGCTAGCAACAAAAACAACAGAAAACACACATACAAATGGAAGCTGAACAACGTTCTGCTCAATGATTACTTTGTCAAGGAAGAAGTAAATAATGAAATTAAAGCCTTTTTAGAATTTAATTAAAATGAAGAAGAAATATGCCCAAACTTATAGGACACATTTAAACATGCTAAGAGGAAAACACATAGCTCTGAGTGCCTCCAAAAAGAAACTGTAGAAAGCATAAAGCAGTAGCTTGACAGCAAATCTGAAAGCTTTAGAACAAAAAGAAACAAATACATTCAAGAAGAGTAAATGGCAGAAAATAATGAAACTCAGGGCTGAAACCAATCAAGTAGAAACAAAAAGTACTATACAAAGAATCAAGAAAACCAGGAGCTGGTTCTTCGAGAAAATCAACAAGAGAGATAAACGCTTAGATAGACTAAACAGAAGGCACAGAGATAGTATCCAAATCAACAAAATCAGAAATAAAAAGTGAGATGTAACAACAGAAACCAAGAAAAAAAATCATCAGTTCCTGCTACAAATGCCTATACTCAAGAAAACTGGAAAATCTGGATGAAATAACCAGATTTCTAGACAGATACCAGGTACCAAAGTTACATTAGGATCAAATAAACCATCTAAACAGTCCTATAACTCCTAAAGAAATAGAAGCCTCCCAACAAAAAAAAAAAAAAAAAGGACCAGATGGTTTAGTACAGAATTTTATCAGACGTTCAAAGAAGACCTAATACCAACACTTTTCAAATTATTCCACAAAATAGAAACAGAAGGAAGATTACCCAATTTGTTCTATGAAGCAACAATTACTCTTACACCTAAACCACACAAAAACAAAGAGTACTTCAGGACCAGGTTTCCTTATGAATATCAATACAAAAATACTCAATAAAATTTTTACAAACTGAATCTAACAACAAATCAAAACAATCATTCACAATGATCAAGTAGGCTTCATCCCAAGGATGCAGGAAAGGTTAAATATATGGAAATCCATCAATGTATAAACACACTCAAAGGAAAAAAAAAAACCCATATGATCATTTCATTAGATTCTGAAAAAGCATTTGACAAAGTTAAACACCACTCCATGGTAAGTCTTGGAAAGATAAGGAACTCAAGGCCTATACCTAAACATAGTAAAAGCTATTTACAGCGAACAAGTAGTCAACATCAAACTAAATAGAGAGAAAGTTGAAGCAAATCCACTAAAATCAGGAACTAGACAAGGCTGCCCACTCTCTCTCCTTACCTATTTAATATAGTACTTGAAGTCCTAGCCATAGCAATTAAACAAGGAAATGGAGGTCAAAGAGATACAAATTGGAAAGGAAGAACTCAAAGTTTCACTATTTTCAGATGATATGATAGTATCCTTAAGTGGCCCCAAAAATTCCACCAGAGAACTCCTATAGCTGATAAACAACTTCAGTAAAGTGGCTGGATATAAAATTAACGCAAACCAATCAGTAGCCTTCCTCAACTCAAAGGATATACAAATTGGGGAAATGATGCCTTTCACAATAGTCACTAATAATATGAAATAACTTGGTGTGACTCTAAACCAAGTAAAAGATCTCTATGACAGGAACTTCAAGTCTCTGAAGAAATTGAAGATCTCAGAAGATGGAAAAATTCTCTCATGCTCATGGATTAGTAGGATTAATATAGTAAAAATGGCCATCTTGCCAAAAGCAATCTACAGACTCAGTGCAACCCCCCTCAAAATTCCCACTCACTCAACTCTTCATAGAGTTATAAAGATAAATTTGCAAAATTATTTAGAATAACCAAAAATCCACGATAGCACAAACTATTCTCAACAATAAAAGAACATCTGGGGAAATCACCATCCCTGACCTCAAGCTGTCTTACAGAGCAATAAGGGTAAAAACTGCATTGTGTTGGTACAATGTCAAGCAGGTAGATCAATGGAATAGAAGACCCAGAAATGAAGCCACACACCTATGGTCACTTGATCTTTGACAAAGGAGCTAAAACCATCCAGTAGGGGAAAAAAATATAATTTTCAACAAATGGTGCTGATTCAACTGGTAGTCAGCATGTCGAAGAATGCAAATTGATCCATTCTTAATATCCTTGTACAAAGCTCAAATCCAAGTGGATCAAGGACTTCCACATAAAACCAGATATACTGAAAGTAATAGAAAGAAGAGTGGGGAAGAACCTCGAACCCATGTGCACAGGGAAAAATTTCCTGAACAGCACACCAATGACTTATGCTCTAAAATCAACAATAAAGAAATGGGACCACATAAAATTTCAAAGCTTTTGTAAGGCAAAGGACACTGTCAATAGGACAAAATGGCAATCAACAGATTTGGAAAAGATCTCTACCAATCCTACATCCAATTGAGGACTAATATCCAATATATATAAAGAACTCAATAAGTTAGACTCCAGAAAACCAAACAGCCCTATTAAAAAAAATGGTGTACAGAGCTAAACAAAGAATTCTCATATGATGAATACTGAATGCCGAGAAGCACCTAAAGAAATGTTCAACATTCTTAGTCTTCAGGGAGATACAAATCATAACAACACTGATATTTCATCTCATACCAGTCAAAACTCAGGTAACAGCAGAATCTGGGGAGGATGTGGAGAAAGATGAACACTCACTCTTCCATTGCTGGTGGGATTGCAAGCTGGTACAACCACTCAGAAAACTGGACATAGTACTACATGAGGACCCAACTATACCACTCCTGCACATAGTCCTAAAAGATGCTTCAACATAAAACAAGGACACATGTTCCACGTGTTCATAGCAGTCTTAGTTATAATAGTCAGAAGCTAGGAGAACCCAGATGTCCTTCAATAGAAGAATGGATACAGAAAATGTGGTACATTTACACAATGGAGTACTACCCAGCTATTAAAACAATGACTTCATGACATTCTTAGGCAAATGGATAGAACTAGAAAATATCATCCTGAGTGAGGTTACCCAGTCACAAAGAACACACGTGACATTCATTCACTGATAAGTGTATATCAGCCCAAAAGCTCAAAGTACCCAAGATACAATTCGCAAATCATATGAAGCTCAAGAAGAAGGAAGCCGAAAAAATGGATGTTTTAATCTTTCTTAGAAGGAGAACAAAATATTCGTGGTAGATAGAGGGAGATGGGAGGAACTTGGGAGGAAGAAAAAAGGGGGAAGGGGAAAAGGCGGGAAGGATCAGGTATGAAAGGAAAGAAGGGGATGATACAGAGAGGGTCAGGAATTTGAACAGAGGTGTGTAGCAATGGGGGATGGTGATCTGGGTGTAGCCACCAACGATTCCCTGATGCCAGGAGAAGAAGAGGCTCCCAAGACCCAACAGGGATGAGATTACCTGAAATGCCCAACAAAGGGAAGGAAAAACCTGTGGAGTTCATATCCAGAGTTAGGCAAGGCCTCCATTTGCAGGATGGTGCCACCCACTCATCTCCAAATTTTTAACACAGACTGGCTCCTTTCTAAAAGAAATATGGGGACAAAGTGTGGAGCAGAGACTGAAGGAAAGGGTGTCCAGAGACTGTCCTACCTGGGGATCCATCCCATATACAGAAACCTAACCCAGATAGTATTGCTGATGCCAAGAAGTACTTGCTGACAGGAACCTGTAATAGCTGTTTCCTGAGAGGATCTGCCATAGCCTGACAAATAGAAGTGGATGCTCTCAGCCATCCATTGGACTGAGCACAGAGTCCCCAATGAAGGAGCTAGAGAAAGGACCCAAGTAGCTGAAGGAACAGCCCCATAGGACGAACAAAAATATGAACTAACCAGTATCCCCCACCTCCTAGCCACCTATGTAGCAGAGGATGGCATTGTCTGTTATCAATAGGAGGAGAGACCCTTGGTCCTGTAAAGACCTGATTCCCCAGTGTAGAGGAATACCAATCTGGTGAGTTGGGAGTCAGTCGGTGTGTGTGGGAGCACCCTCATAGAAGCAGGGGGTAAGGGATAGGGGGCTTCTGCAGAGGAAACCCAGAAGGAGGATAATATTTGAAATGAAATGCAAATACATAAAATACCCAATAAAAAATCAGTATCCTCATTTTTTCTTATGTTAGTCCTCCTAGAAATGTGTTTACCCCTATTTTACCCAGGAAGAAAACTAAAGCTATCAGACATTACATATACTTGAGGCTACAAAGTGTGAAAGTGGTAGAGCCTGAGTCAGAACCAAGTTAGTATCTTGTTAACATTATTCATAGTACAACTTGGGTTTTGCCTATTATTAATTTGTAGATGAAATACAAGAATCAGAGATTTAATACAACCGTATTTTAAGATATTCCCTTTTAAACCTGTGCAGGTACTTTTAAAACACATGAGCTAAATCCAGAAGAAAAGTGAATTGCAGTCTTGGCTGCCTATGTAGAATATGGAGTTATTTTTTGCTTCAGAGAAGCAGGATTAGAAGTGGCTGTTTCTGTCATACTTCAGAAGTGATTTAAAAAGCTTAATCACCCTTGGGCCCAGGGTAGTGCTTCCCTTAATGTTTTTCGAGAGGAATGTCATGGGCCGAGTCTTCTGTCCTAAGTGCAGCCATGAAGCACATAAAATAATTCGCCTGCCATAAAACGCTCTGGTTTGTAATTGCAAATGTAATGGATTAACCAAATGCCACACATGTGACTCTTAAGAACTCCATTTAAAATAATAACCTATTTAGGAATAATCACTTAAAGTGTATCCTCTCTAAGCTGCTCCTGGAGGCAAGACACTTAAATTAGTTTAACAAGAGTGTTGTAAAAGGAAAATTTACAAACTGCTTGCTCCATCATTTTCTTTTACAGTTGGTTGTTCTTGTAAATGTATCAGTGTTATTAGGTTAATTTTGTTCTTTATCCTAATACATTTGAATGTGAGGAAAGAAAATTGTGTCTTAAAGGGAAAATCTGTCTCTGATGAACTCAGTAGTGACTGCAGGGCAGTCGTGTGTACATATGGACAGGGCCAAGATCTCAGTAGAGGACAGACAAAACTAAGCAAAGCAGAGTAATGCATTGAAGACAGTCAAGAACACTTGCTTCCTTTCTCTGGGCAGTTATACATTTGGCACCCTTTGTCTTATGCCTTTAATTTGTTGCCATCTTCTTTGATGCTCTTCTTTACCATATTTGTGCTTTCTCATCAAATTTAAGAATGCTGATACTGGACAAAAAATTTATCTGTAGATATATTCATTGAGTAAAGAATTCAGAGAGTTATAAACCAATGCATGTAACAGTCCAATGGGGGATAAATAGTTAATTCCTATATCTTTTATTTATATTATCTACATTATATTAAAATCTTTTATTTATATCTTTTAAAGAAAAACTACAGCTAAATATTTACTTGCATAGGACCAATCTGCATATGGTCGACTATACAGTTAAACTAGGAAAGAAACCACAGATATATAAGCAGTTTCTATAAATTTTCACTCTAGAAATTTTTTATAATTCTATAAAAGTGCTATATTTTATAGCACTTTTATACAATTGTTATTGGTATAACATTTTTAAAAATTATTCTGAGGCTTCTGTAGTCAGCAAATGTGTTCTATGACATTTGTGCTTATTCACAAATAGGAACATTTATTATTCATAGGATAAATCATAGGAATTTACACACATCTTTATTTTTTTTACCTGATAAAAATAAATTACATATGGTTAGGGCCTAATATTATCATTTTAGAGCAAAATATCTCAATATTATTTTAAAGTAAAATATCTCAATAATTGAATTCTAATATATATTTTTATTTTATGAATTACATCTCAAAATTATTTTTCTAAAAGGTATCTATAAGTCTCTTGGGCTTAAAGGGGATTTTTGAGATGAAAGAAGTTTAAGAATTGCTTTTGTTATAAGTTTGGACTTTTGAGTCAGACAAACCTTATATAAATTGTGCAACTATCTATGGCTGCTTCTTTAAGAACAGCAAATGGAGGATACCCAGTGTCTCTTTCATAGACCAGCAATGATCTTATGTGGCAAACGTACCAAGGACACAGCCATCTTCCTGCCACTCTGCATCAAGTGTGAATCATTGTTTTATTTTATGCAAAATTCAATAAAGGTGTTCAATGTTTAAAATGTCAGAAGGTTTAATGGTTGACTTTTATACTGTGAAAAGATATCCTGAGAAGCTGAAGCAACAGCTTAGAGGACAAAGCACTTACTGTGCAAGCATAAGGTCCTGACTTAGTATCTATAAAATCTCCAGACACACGTCTATGACCACAGTGCTGGTCAGGATGGAGAAATGCAGATTCTGAGAGATTTGTTGGCCACCCAGATTAACCAAATCTATGAGCTCCAGGACAAGTACGAGTCTCTGTCTCAGAAGGAAGTGGAGCTCTGGCCTCCATATACACTATACACATATACATGTACACAAGCAGTGCACACAGATATGCTGAAATTTTCCTCAGTCATACTCTTGAGTATGACCTTATTTGGTGATATTGCTTATTAAATTTTTATCAATATGACTGGTCTTACTGAAAGGGTCCATGAGAAGAAACAGACACAAATGTAGTAACACACTGAATTGAGAGAAATGAATATGAAAGCCTGAAGAAAAATGTAGAAAATAGAGGACTAGAATACCAATAAGAGGATGCCAGTGGTTTCTGACAAGCAACCAGGAGCTGGACAAGGTAAAAGATTCTCTTTCAGGGTTCAAAGGGAAGATCGCTTTGGTAATACCTTGATTTTGAACTTGTGGAATCTATGAGCAATTAGTGGTTTACTATGACAGCTAGAAACTAAAAAAAAAAAAAAAAAATTACATTTTAAGTAAAAATCCTCTAATTTTTTACATGCATTCAAAAACATTTAGAACATAATATAGTTTTTCATATATATGCATATGTATATGTATATATATATATAATGTTTTTATGGGTGTGTATGCAAAGCACACATTGCTTGTATATGATTCCTTAGTCCTCATATTTTACTTTTAACTTGAATTAGGAATTAACAACTCATGAATTAGAAACAACTCGTGAATAATTGTGCTTTTGAGAAACATTATAGGACGGAAATACTTAATGTATAAAAGAAACTAAATTATCTTGATTAATAACCATTAAAAAGGCAATTTACACCAATGGCATTTTATTCTTCATTGGTTACAGAACTTCATGAATTGAAATTTGTCATGCCACACTACACATTGAAAATGAGGTCCAGGATCACTGTCTATACAGAATGATGTCATTGACATGAGTTGCCTGGAAAAAGCCACAACGGAGATAATTTCTCTTTTAGTAGCATTGTGATAAAACTGGTGTTTCACCTTATGGAGTGTTGTATCATCTCACAATTCCAAAGGTCATAAGGGTTCAAGAGAAGTAATTTTTCCTCATGTAAATTGTTAAATCAAAGCATTAAAGCCAGAGAAAAACTAGACAAGTTTCCCCTAATGAAAGCTTTTAAGAAAACAGCAGTATATCACTATGTCTAAGCTTTGCATAAATCTGTTTTCTCACATTTGGATATATTTATTGAGTTAAGACATCTACAATAAATTACTAATGTCTGATGACCTTGTTATTGGTAGAGAAAAAGAGTAAAAAACAATGGAATTATCTGAGTGTTTTTTATTTTAATGAAATGTGTGCTATATAGAATATAATATTATATATATGGTATTCTTTTACATTCAAAACCTTATTTATTTCTTTTGCCTGGTATGTGATATTCATGTTTACAATGTTTGATTGTACATTAAAGAATATAATATGATACATGAAAATTATACAATAATATCTGTACTTGCTTCGTGGATTCATTTCATTTTCTGTGTAAATAAAAATAAGGTCCATTCTACCCCTAGTACTCCATATCTTATGTGGTTTAATAGTGATGAGAAATTACAAGAAAATAAAGTGTAGGTAGTATTAATAGCTTAGGAAATGTTCTTTAAAATTCAGCAAGAATGATGGCTTCTTTCTCATCAAAAGCCCCCATGAGAATTGTCCTCTTGTTCTTACCTATTTTGAATTCAGAAGAATACAGTAGTAAATTTCAAATCCACTGTGTTTAGGCTCTATAGGTATATAGTTCCTGAGAAAGAGAAGGCCGTGTACCACCTGTCAAAGTCATGATGTGACATAGACATTCTTGACAGAGGTGTAGAATCATGACCAGCTTAACTTGCATGGTTTGCTGAGTGGAAGGGACAGAATTCCTGAGATTAGCAGTAGGCTAATGGATAGGGCCAATGTGGTTAAGGCAAAGAAGAAGAGGTCAACACAGAGAAGAAACAGCTTCAGTTTCTGGCCAGGCTGACTCAGCCTGAACATAGTGGAGGTCTTCAAGTTTAGTGCCACAAGAAGATGCTAGGACAAATGTACCCAATGCCCTACCCCCTTGCAGAACAAACTCTGGTCCCAACTGTTAGAAGGCAGAAAGTGTTAGAACACAAAGGAGTGTTCAAAGGAGCCTTGAGAAGACACCATTTGTTTTAGACTCTGAAGTCTATGTTTAGACTCTAAACTCTAAAATTTAGAAGGTCTCTAAGTGCTACTCTGAGCAAGACATCCAGAGTTTACTAGGAAGCTTTAAAAGGATCAAAATGATTCCCAGTAATGCTCCTGTGCAGAGAAGCAAACACTAAAATGGTGTAAAATAAACACAACAAATTAATCCTTCAGGAAAAAACATATCTAGTATCCAACATAAAAAGAAGTAGAAAGAATGTGCTTAATAATGAAATAAAAATCAGCCTCACACTCAAATTAAAATACAACATATGCAAACTTATGGGACACATTGAATATGGTTTTATAAGATGCAAGTTCATAGCACTAAGGACCTACATACAAAATTGATGTGAGCTCATATGAATAACTATAGAGCACACTTAAAAGAACTTGAACAAAAAGAGGAAACCACGTGTGAAAGCAATAGATGGCAAGAAATAAGCAAAAATCGTGGTTGAAATCAATAAATTAGAAAGAAACAAAATAAAAGAGTTTATCCTTTGAGAAAAATCAATATTGATTAACCCTTAGCCTGAGATGAAATCCTTAGGTAGAGATGAATCAGGAGATATAACCATAGACACTGAAGAAATCCATAGAAGCACAAAGAAAATAATAAATAAACAAATTCAGGTTCAAATTGATAAGATAGAAACAAAAAAATCAATATAAAGAATCAATGGATCAGACTTGGTTTAAGAAAACCAATGTGATTGACAAACCTTAGCCAAATTAACTAAAAGGCAGAGAAAGAAGATCTAATTAAACAAAATTAGGCACAAAAAAATGGAGACATAAAAACAGACAACATACAATTCAGAGAATTAAAGGACATACTTAAAACACATACTCTAGGAAATTTGGAAAATTTAACAGAAATAGATAATTTTCTTGGTACATACCATCTACCAAAGTTAAATCCAGATCAGATAAATAATTTAACCAGACAGAGTGAAATAAAAGCAGTAATTAAATGTCTCCATATCAAAAATAGTTCAGAGCCAGATGTTTTTAGTGTAGAATTCTACCAGACTTTCAAAGAAGAGTTAACCCTAATATTTCTCAAATGATTCTACAAAAATAAAATCAGTAGGAATATTGCCCAGTTCTTTTTATGAAGCCAGAGTTTCCCTCTTATCTAAACCACATAAAGTTGTACCAAACAATTAGAATTACAAATCATTTTCCTTTATGAACATAAAAGCAAAAATGCTCAATAAAACACTTGGAAACCAAATCCAAGAACTCATCACATAATTATCCACTAGGACCAAACAGTTTTTTAAATTATGATTTTTAGAAAACAATAATTTAAAAGCCTTAAATATCCACTTCTGGACAAAACCATTTGTCTAGTTACTTACAATTAAACATGTTGAATTGAAAAATATGTTTATCTACATTCCTTTCCAAAATTCTACGAAAGTAAGAGTGATTTTATTTCACAACCTGCTTCTAGCAAGGCCATGCCCTTTCTGTTCTTACTCTTTCCCCTCCCCAACCTCACATCAGTCCCTTTCACTCCGCTGGATAACTTTGCTTTTACTTTCAGTGTGTGTGTGTGTGTGTGTGTGTGCGTGTGTGTGTGTGTGTGTGTGTGTGTGTGTGTTCAGTTTTCAACATGAAGTTTAGGAACAACAAAGACTAGCTTGAAATGCTTAGTATGATTGTCTCCAGTTGCATCTTTTAACTAGTGACTAATTTACACTATGTTTTTAAGTGGTAAAAAAGAGCAAAGATATAATAGAAGATAAGAAAAGCTTACAAGTGAAACATGGGCAGGGATTAAAGGAAGGGTAATAGCCTTTATTATGTATAAAGAGTGGGGAGGAGGGTGCACTGGCCAGACAGGAGCAAGAGTGTATTTTATGTGCTATTGGAAATTTCTTAATTCTTCACACTCCTGCTACTTTATTATACCAATTCCTCCACATATGGCAACTAGGCAACTATTTTTTTTCTTTTTGGAGGTATATATTGTAAGAAATGAAACAGAGGATGGAGGTAGGTGGCCTGCAGCTACAGACTGGAAAACTATAAAAATCTATCTTACTAAAGGTAGGATGAAATTCAAGTTTACATTGTTTCATGAAAATGTAAATTTTTCCAATTATACAAGAAAAAACTCACATAAATGTTTTTAAAAATAAAGGCATTCCTTTTAAGAGGCTAGAGTTACTCTAATAACAAAACCACACTAGAACATTTTTAAATTATAGATCAGTATCTATCATGCAAATATACTAAAAAATTAGTAACAGAGTTGAGCAAAGGATAAAAAAAGAAAAAAGCTAGTACCAGTATGGTTTTATATTTGAATCACAAAGTATCTTAATTAGAGTAACTATTGCTATGATGAAACATCATGGTCTAAAACAACTTGGGGAAGAAAGAGTTTATTTGGCTTACATTTTCACATTGTAGTCCACAATTGAATGAATTCAAGACAAGAACTTAGAAATGGCAGAAACTTTGAGGAAGAAGCTGATGTAGCAACCATGATGAAGTTCTGCTTATTGGCTTGTACATTCTGCTTACTTAGCCTGCTTTCTTATAGAACATATGACTACCAGCTCAGGAAAAGTACCACCCTCAAAGGGCTGGACCCTTCTTCATCAATCATTAACTAATAAAACGCCCTACATTTGGATCTTATGGAGGCATTTTCTTAGTTAATGTTCCCTCTTTTTAGATAACTCCAGCTTGCTATCTAGTTGACATGAAAGTAACTAGCTGGTTTATTGAATACTTTGTCAGTCAAGGCAATCCACACTATGAACAGACCAAAATAAATAAATAAAACGAAAAGCACATTATTACCTTAACATGTCTTGAAATTTAAGTAAACTAAACCCAACATGACCCATAACTCTTAAGTGTTTCAGCTGTAGATGAGGATTAAACAACCAGAACACAGACAGTCAAGGATGACCTATCAATTGCATGATAAGGTTTGAAGAGCCTGAATGTTTTAACTTGATGTTATAACATCAAGTAGGTTGTGAGACATATATTCTCTCCACCTCTCTTATGGAATGTACTGGTCACTTCAGCCACTGGGAGGGGGATAATAAAGAAAACACTGGTGCCTACTTTGGAAGACAAGATACGTAACTCCCTGTACACATAGACAGCATGATTGAACGTGGATGATTTCCTTCAGAATTGCACAACTTTAGAACTTATAAGAAAGTAAAGCTAAAAACTGCATGATTAAGGTGCAAATATCAGTTATATTTCTAGCACTAGTCATTCAGATACTTAAATTAAAAACACAAAGTAACATTAAAATTATGAAATATTTAAAGACAGGTCTTATAAATATACATGACCTGGAGTTTCCTTACAGGCTATTTGGTAAGATTCAAAGAAAGCATACAGAAATGGAAAGAAATTCCATGTTTCTGGATCAGGAAAACACATTATATCCCCCAGTCTAATTTATAGATTCAATATTATCACTGTCAAAATCCCAGCAAAAATTTTTGTTTAAATTTATAATTAATTTTGAAAACATATTTAAAAATACAAAAAAATTGGGGTAATAAAGGAGTTGTTCTAAAAATTAACACAAGTTGAAGATTTCAACTGGGCAATATCAAGATTATTAGAGTACTAAATAATTTTTTTTACTTCAGATATACAAACATCTCAAATATTTGTCTCAAAATTGTTTCTCACAAAAGTAGCAGTGTATTTTCTTCAGCATGTTAAGAATATAAGCTAACACAGAAAAAAACTATCCAAGAAAAAAGTCATACAGATGAGAAAGTCATACAGATAATATATTAAGTAACAGTTGAGGGATATGAGAAACCAAAGGACTGAAGTGAAAATATTTGGTCAGCAACATAAAAGAGTACAAAATTGATTACCAAAGAAAACAGAATAAAATAATTTCTTCAGTTGAAAAAAATTATAATAGTAATACTGAAAATGTTAAATAACGATTTACCTAAAATTGTTCTATACTTTACAGCAGAAGTCAAAAGGGTAAAAATACAGAAGACACTGAGTAATTGATGATATTAAGTAATTTCTAAAAACTTATTTGGGTAATTGAGGGCTCCATAACTCTGGGAGTCCTTTTAGTTATTATAGAATCCTCCAAAAAAAGACCAAGATTAATGACATTTAGATACTACTTAACTTCTTCAATTTTTTAGTTTTAATAATGGAAGTTTATTTTAGCTTATAGTTTATGAGTGTACAGTCCATCGTGCTAGGGAAGTGGTGCCAAAAAAAATGTGAAGTGCCTGGCTACATTATGTCTACAGTCAAGGAGAGAGAGATGAGTGTTGTTGCTCAAGGCACTTTCTCCTTTCTCCCTTTTATTCATATTGGGATTCAATCCACACTCATGGTGGGTCTCCAATCATGTTCTAACCTCACTAGAAACATTCTCACAGAAATGATTAGAGTCACAAAGAAGGCAGTGTCAGAACAAAATTATGCCAATCTAAGTTTTCTCTGTGCATCTCTAGCTGGTCTAGAACTCAGTATGTAGGTCAAGCTGACCTTGAACCCACATACATTTACACACCTCTCAAATTCTGGAATCATAAGCATGTTTCAACTTGCACAGTTTTTTCAGAACTAATTTTATTTACTCCATAAGCCTTTATGTATACATGTACATAAACAGGCAGATGGTTCAGGAAGCCTTATTCTTGTTATCGTAAAGTATGCAGATTAAAGGCCAGAAGATTTTAGGTGAACAGAAAATGATTTTTGAGATAATTTTGTGATTGGCAACTGTGAAGTAGGTTGATTTCAAATTATTCATGGAATTTCAAGTATCAACTAAGACTATAAAACCCAGGCTTATTTAGATGATTATATGTAACAATGTTATGCTAGGTACATAAATACTTATTTAGCACTTGCTGAGGAACTTGTGTGCCTTTACACTGGCAGTTACTGGTAAGGATGAGGAATTTGCAAATTTCACCCACTCTACATATCTTCAATTCTACTAACTCCATCATTTATAACTCTTGCTCATTTCTACTTACAAAAACTAGGTAAGCTACTAATTTAACTCATAGTAAACTAATATTTCTTATATTCTTTATATCAATTATTAAGTCCTAGAAGTAGAAGGAGAAACAGGACAGAGTGTTCAAGGTGACTCCTGAAGGCAAGGTTTACTGATCAGCTGACTATGTCTGCGGTGTGCATAGTGGATCTCATCACTGTGTATGAGATATAATTAAATCTGCACATGCATATCTCAGTCTATGTAGAAATAAGGTATCATAGATAGCATAGTAGAAACCATAGGTCAAACATATAGAGTGAGTTGAAAATCAAGAGATTTAAGTACATTTTGGAGAGTTTAATGCAAGAATTGGCAATAAACCAAAACTGTTGGAAGTCATTATGGTTTGAGACAAGCTTGGGTGAACACTGTAAATAACTGCCAGTGATACAGGTTAGGTGATTTGGTAACATCAAAATAATTTAAAAGCAATACACATGTATTTCTTTGCTAAGCATAACAGTTATTTGAGCAAGTTGACGGATTAAGAATAAAAGCTAGCATTGGAATCTTCTACTGGAGAATTGAGAGTTCCTTCTTATCCCTTAACTGGGAAAAAATGATCAAAGCTTCTGAGTCCCTTGTTTCAGAAAAACATTCTTTTGTTCCTGTAACCCACTGATGTATAAAGACACTTTGCCTCTCTCTTTTGAATAAAAGATAAAAGATACATAGGAAAATAATGAAATTAAAATCTCACAGTGAATGGAATATAGATGAACTGTTTCATTGAAAGAAATATGCTTTGCTTCAAATCAACAAACTCCACAAAATGTTCAGGACCTTGGTTCAAATTGAAATGAAGTAGTTAGAATCTTTTCTGTATTACAAATGAAACAGCTGAGTGAGGTTTCAGAGGACTACAAAGGACTTTTTGGTTAGGTTCAGGGCACAGATTCAGAATATTATCCTGAGCCAGGATGTGTACCAGCTGTCAAAGGAATATATATGTGGGAGGTATAGCTATATCTCTCAGAATGTTTGGTTTTGTTGGACATAAACAAACAGGAACCATTCATTCACAGACACTTTTCTAGATCTGGGATACTACTGTCATTCAAGAGAGATGGCTCTGAGTATTTCTTCCTTCTGTCAACAAACTTCCCCAGCAAGGGATGAGAAAACTCACTCTGGTTTCACTCCTTCAGCACAAATTTTTTAACTCCCTCCACTAACATGGATTTCCTCTCCCCTCCATCAGTGCCTAACATATTTTTTTAAATATTTTTAAATTAATCAGTCACAAATCAGACCTGAACAGATACAAGAAAATTGAAATAATGCCTTTCATCCTATCAGATCATCATGGACTAAAGTTACTCCTCAATAACAACATAAACAATAGAATGTGCAAATACACATGGAAGCTAAACAATACTCTACTTAATGATAACTTGGTCAAGGAAGAAATAAAAAAAAATTAAAGGCTTCTAGAGTTTAATGAATATGAAATCACAACACGCGCAAACTTATGGGACACAATGAAAGCAGTCCTGAGAAGAAAACTCATAGCTCTAAGTGCCTCGAAAAAGAAACTGGAGAGAGCACATACCAGCAATTTGAGAGCACAGCCAAAAGCTCTAGAACAAAAAGAAGCAAATTCACCCAAGAGGAGTCGAAGGCAGGAAATAATCAAACTCAGGGCTGAAATCAACCAAATAGAAACAAAAAGAACTATACAAAGAATCAACCAAACCAGGAGCTGGTTCTTTGAGAAAATCAACAAAAAAGATAAACCCTTAGCCAGTCTAACTAGAGAGTACAGAGACAGTATCCAAATTAACAAGATCAGAAATGAAAAGAAAGACATAACAACAGATAATGAGGAAATCCAAAAAATCATGAGATCCTACTACAAAAGCCTAAGCTCAACAAAACTGGAAAACCTGGATGAAATGATCAATTTTCTAGACAGATATCAGGTAAAATCAAGTTAAATCAAGACCAAATAAATGATCTAAACAGTCCTATATCCCCTAATGAAATAGGGGATAATGAAACAGTCATTAATAGTCTCCCAACTAATAAAAGCCCAGGACCAGATGAGTTTAGTGCAGAGTTTTATCAGACCTTCAAAGAAGACCTAATACCAATACTCCTAAAACTATTCCACAAAATAGAAACAGAAAATACTCTACCCAATTCGTTCTATGAAGCCACAATTACTCTGATACCTAAACCACACAAAGACCTAACAAAGAAAGAAAACTTCAGACCAACTTCCCTTATGAATATCGATATAAAAACACTCAATAAAATTCTTGCAAACCGAATCCAAGAACACATTAAAATGATGATCTATCATGATCAAGTAGGCTTCATCCCAGGGATGCAGGGATGGTACAATATATGGAAATCCATCAACGTAATTTACTATATAAACAATCTCAAAGAAAAAAAGCATATCATCATCTCATTAGATGCTGAGAAAACATTTGACAAAATCCAACATCCCTTCATGATAAAAGTCTTGGAAAGATCAGGAATTCAAGGCTCATACCTAAACATAGTAAAAGCAATATACAGAAAACCAGTAGCCAACATCAAACTAAATGGAGAGAAACTTGAACCAATCCCACTAAAATCAGAGACTAGACAAGGCTGCTCATTCTCTCTCTCTCTCTCTCTCTCTCTCTCTCTCTCTCTCTCTCTCTCTCTCTCTCTCTCTCTCTCTCTCTCTCTCTCTCTCTCTCTCTCTCTCTCTCTCTCTCTCTCTCTCTCTCTCTTTCTCTCTCCCTACCTATTTAATGTAGTACTTGAAATTCTTGTCAAAGCAATTAGACAACAAAAGGAGATCAAAGGGATATGAATTGGAAAGGAATAAGTCAAATTATCACCATTTGCTGATGATATGATAATATACTTAAGTAACCCCAAAATGTTCCACCAGAGAACTCCTAAACCTGATAAACAACTTCAGCAAAGTAGCTGGATATAAAATTAACTCAAGCAAATCAGTGGCCTTCCTCTACACAAAAGGTAAACAGACTGAGTAAGAAATTAGGGAAACAACACCTTTCACAATAGTTACAAATAATATAAAATACTTTAGTATGACTCTAAGTAAGCAAGTAAAAGATCTGTATGACAAGAACTTCAAGTCTCTGAAGAAGGAAATCAAAGATCTCAGAAGATGGAAGGATCTCCCATGCTCATGCATTGGCAGCAATAATATAGTAAAAATGGCAATCTTGCCAAAGCAATCTACAGATTCAATCCAATCCCCATCAAAATTCCAACTCAATTCTTCACAGACTTGGAAAGAGCAATTTGCAAATTCATCTGGGATAACAAATCCTAAGATAGTGAAAACTATTCTCAACAAAACAAGAACCTCTGGTGGAATCACCGTCCTGGACCTTAAGCTGTATTACAAAGCAGTTGTGATAAACCTGCATGGTATTGGTGACAGGCAGGTGGATCAATGGAATAGAACTGAAGACACGGACATGAACCCACACACTTTTGGTAACTTGGTCATGTCACTTGATAAAGGAGCTGAAACCATCTAATGGAAAAGAAGACAGCATTTTCAAGAAATGGTGCTGGTTCAACTGGTGGTTAGCATGTAGAAGAATGCAAATCGATCCATTCTTATCTCCTTTACAAAGCCCAATCCAAGTGGATCAAGGACCTCCACATAAAACCAGATACACTGAAACTAATAGAAGAGAAAGTGGAGAAGAGTCTTGAGCATATTGGCACAGGGGAGAGTTTCCTGAACAGAACACCAATAGCATATGCTCTAAGATCAAGAATTGACAAATGGGACCTCATGAAATTGCAAAACATCTGTAAGGCAAAGGACACTCTCCATAGGACAAAACAACAATAGACAGATTGGGAAATGATCTTTACCAATCCTTTATCCGATAGAGAGCTAATATCCAATATATACAAAGAACTCAAGAAGTTAGACTCCAGAGAACCAAATAACCCTATTAAAAAGTGAGGTAGATATATCTGATAGAGGGCTAATATCCAATGTCTACAAAGAACTCAAGAAGTTAGACACCAGAGAACCA
>NW_022196914.1:46487737-46518324 GCF_008632895.1 Mastomys coucha
CTGCACATGGAGGTGTCTGATTGTTCTGGCAGCATGTGTATAGTAGAGGATCGCAAATTCGATCATCAGTGGGAGGAGAGGACCTTGGCCCTGTGGGGGTTCTGTGCCCCAGTGTAGGGGAATGCGAAGTGGGAGAGGGCGGGGTGGCAGGCATGGGGAAGTGGGAGGCAACAGGGGTTTGTTTTTGTTGTTTTTGTTTGTTTCTTTGTTTTTTGGAGGGGAAACTGGGATGGAGAAATTTACATGTAAATAAAGAAAATATCTAAAATAAAAAAAAAAATAAACCCTTTCCTCCCCCCCCCAAAAAAAAGAAATAAAATACATGTAATAATTTAAAAAAAAAAAAAAAAGTGAGGTAGAAGCTGGGCAGTGGTACAGAGGAAAACGGATTTCTGAGTTCGAGGCCAGCCTGGTCTACAGAGTGAATTCCAGGATAGCCAGGGCTATACAGAAAAACCCTGTCTCAAAAAACAAAACAAAACAAAACAAAACAAAAAAGGTACAGAGCTAAACAAAGAATTCTCAACTGAGGATACCGAATGGTTCAGAAGCACCTAAAGAAATGTTCAATACCCTTAGTCATCAGGGAAATGCAAATCAAATTAACCTTGAGATTCTACCTCACACCAATCAGAATGGCTAAGATCAAAAACTCAGGTGACAGCACATGCTGGTGTGGTTGTGGAGAAAGAGGCACACTCCTTCATTGCTGGTGGGATTGCAAACTGGTACAACCAGTCTGGAAATCAGTTTGGCAGTTCCTCAGGAAATTGGACATGATACTGCCAGAGGACCCAGCTATACAACTCCGGGGCATATACCCAGAAGATGCTCCAAAATGTAATAAGGACACATGCTCCAGTATGTTCATAGCAACCTTATTTATAATAGTCAGAAACTGAAAACAACACAGATGTTCCTCAACAGAGGAATGGATACAGAAAATGTGGTACATTTACACAATAGAATAATACTCTGCTATTAAAAACAATAAATTTATGAAATTCTTAGGGAAATGGATGAATCTGGAGAATATCAACCTGAGTGAGATAACCCAATCACAAAAGAACACACATGGTATATAATCACTGATAAGTGGATATTAGTCCAGAAACTCGGAATACACAAGATTCTATCCACAAACCATAAGAAACTCAAGAAGTAAGACCAATGTGGGTTACTTCAATCCTTCTTAGAAGGGGAAACAAAATCCCCATGGAAGGATTTCCAGAGACAAACTATTGAACAAAGTCTGAAGTAAAGACAATTCAGAGACTGCTTCACCTGGGAATCCTTTTCATATTCAGTTAGCAAACCCAGACACTATTGTGGATGCCAGCAAGTGCTGACTGACAGGAGCTTGATATAGCTGTCTCTTGAGAGGTTCTGACAGTTCCTAACCAATATAGAAATAGAGGCTCACAGCCATCAATTGGACTGAGCACAGGGTCCCCAATGAAGGAGCTAGAGAAAGGACCCAAGGAGCTGAAAGGTTTGTAGCCCCTTATGACAAACAACAATATGAACTAACTAGTAACCTTAGAGCTCCCAGGGACTTCACCACCAACCAAAGAGTATACATGGTTGGACTCATGGCTCCCACAGCATATGTATAGCAAAGGATGGCCTAGTTGGTCATCAATGGGAGGAAAGGCCCTTGGTTCTGTGAAAGTTCTATGCCGCAGTGTAGGGGAATGCCAAGGCCTGGAAGCAGAAGAGGGTGGGTTGGTGATCAGGGGGACGAGGGAGGGAACAAGTTTTGTTTTGTTTTGTTTTGTTTTGGAGGGGAAACCAGGAAAGAAGATATCATTTGAAACGTAAATAAAGAAAATATCTAATAAAAAATATATTTTGAAATTTTTACTAATTAATTGTTTTTCATTGACAGTTTCAATCAGAGACAGAACACATCTTGACTCTCATCATCAATTTTATCTGTCTTCTACCATTGCCAGCCCCTCCCTCTGCCCCTTTTCCCCATACATCTTTCCTTCAAATCAGAACTTTCTGCTCTGATTTGTGACTCACTGAGTTTAACCAGGACTTTCTATGTGCCCAAAGGATTTGGAAATTTCTACTAAATCTTGGTGAGTCACCAGTAGGTAAATAGCTGAAGACAATAGTTCCTTACTGAGGTGTTGGGTTTCAAGACCTCTTTTAACTGTCCACGGCTGGCTGGTAAAAGGGATAATCTCATGTAGGACCAGTGCTTATAAACCACAGCTATAGTGAGTTCATGATTTTAATTGCTGTGTTATGCCTGTATTAAACCTACTGATATGTGAATAAAACCATTCCAGAGTAATTGTTATATAGTCAAATATTTTTAGTTACTGCATAGAAGCTTACAGTATTCATGTATCATGTTTTTTTCAACTTTTTTTTTTTTGTTGGTTGAGATCCAATATGCTTCCACTTTTCAATACTGAAAACTATGGCACAATAAACTTATGTGTGGCAGTGTCCTCATTAATTGGTGCCTTTTCCTAGATTAAATTTGCAAGTGAGAGATTTATCTTTTTGTAAATCTCCACAATAATCTTCATTATTCTTTTTTTGAATAATAATTTTTCATTATTAAAATTAATTGTATAGATTAAAATAAAATTGTATATTTAAAATATACAACTCAGTAGACATTTTTAATCCATCAAAATAATTTATAGTAGTTAAATGCCTGATATATAAATATATAATCTTTTGAAGCTAAAAGTAACATGCAGTTGAAAAGTTACCATGAGGTGCTGAGAAGAAGGTATATTCTTTTCTTTTAAGATCAAATGTTCTATAGCCATCTATTAAATCCTTTTGGTTCATAACTTCTGTTTGTTTCACTGTATCTCTGTTTAGTTTCTGTGTCCACTGATGAGAGTGGGGTGTTCAAATCTCTCACTATTATTGTGTGAAGTGCAATGTGTGCTTTGATCTTTTTGTAAAGTTTTTTTTTCTTTTTCTTTTTCTTTTTTTATGAATGTAGGTGCCCTCTCATATGTAGCATAGATGTTCAAAATTAAGAGTTTTTCTTGGTAGTTTTTTTTTCCTTTGATGAGTATGAAGTTTCCTTCCTTATCCCTTTTGAAACTTTTTGTTGAAAGTCGAATTTATCTGATATTAGAATGGTTACTCCAGCTTGTTTCTTGGCACCATTTTCTTGGAAAATTGTTTTCCAGCCTTTTACTCTGAGGTAATGTCTGTTTTTGTCACTGAGGTGTGTTTTCTGTATGCAGTAACATGCTTTGTCCTGTTTACTTTTCCAGTCTGTTAGTCTATATCTTTTTCTTGGGGAATTGAGTCCATTGATGCTAAGGGATATTAAGGAATAGTGATTGTTGCTCCCTGCTATTTATGAAGTTTTTTTTGTTTGTTTTGTTTTTATGTTTATGTACCTATCTTCTTTTGGGTTTGTTGAAAGAAGATTCCTTCCTTGCTTTTTCTAGGGTGTAGTTTCCTTCCTTGTATTGCCATTTTCCCTTTATTTCCCTTTGTATTGTGTAAATTTGATTTTGTCATGGATTATCTTTATTTCTCCATCTATGGTAACTGAGAGTTTTGCTGGGTATAGTAGCCTCGGTTGGCATTTGCGTTCTCTTAGGGTCTGTATGACATCTGCCTCGGATCTTCTAACTTTCATAGTCTCCGGTGAGAAGTCCAGTATCATTCTGATAAGTCTGCCATTATAAGTTACTTGACATTTTCCCCTTACTGCTTTTAATATTCTTTCTTTATTTGTGCACTTGGTGTTTTGACTATTATGTGACAGGAGGAATTTCTTTCCTGTTCCAATATATTTGGAGTTCTGTAGATCCAAAAACTAGCAATTCCTGCTAACCTAAGGTCCTTTTTGTCCAAGGCAGAAAGGAAGCTGAAGACAGATCCACAGCTCTCTTAAAGCTCATGAAATCGAAATTCATCAATTTCATCTCTAGTTCTATAGCAGGAAACCGACTTTGGTCTCTCTTTCCTCTCTGATACCATTCTAAGTGGATCACAAAGACTTGTTTCCCAACCTTTCTTCCCTGATCTCAATCAATCCAGTGGCTAAGTATCCAATACCAGCAGGCATTCTCCATGAACACAATAGCAGAGCAGACCAGGAAAGCAGGCAAAACACAGCCACAGCACTTTTCATGTGTGCCTGTAGAGAAATCTGATTCCCAGGAAAAAACACCTACCCAAAAAAGACAAGTCCAGAAATCAGCACCAAGACCTATAGCTACCCCAAACCCAGATGATGAGATAGCAGTGTAAAAACACAATCAACAAGAGCCAGTGCAAGGATTCTCCTCTACAGTCGAGTTATCTTTCCACAACAGGACCTGAATATTCCAACATAGTTGAAACACAAGAAAAAGACATTAAAACAGTCTCTATGAATATGATAGATGTCCTCAAAGAGAAAATGAATGAATCTCTTAAAATAATTCTGAAAACAAAAACAAAGAGTCTGGGGCATAAATAGAACTATTGACAACATGGAAATGAAAATACAGTCAATAAAGAAAACCCAACATGAAGGAATTCTGGAAATGAAAAAATTGAATAATTTGACAGGAACTACAGAGACAAGCTTCATCAACAAAAGAATTGAAAAAGAGAATCTTAGGTGTGTGAGATACAACAGAAGAAATGGATACATCAATTAAAAATTGTTAAAGCTAAAAAAAATTGTGACATAAAATACCTAGAAAAATCAGGAATACTATAAAAATAAGAAATTTTAGAATAACAGACATAGACAAATGGGAAGAAACACAGCTCAAATGTCTGGAAAGTATATTCAACAAAATTATACAAAAATGAATTTCCTATCCTAAATAAGGAAATATCTATAAAGGTACAAGTAGCACATAGAATATCAAATAGATTGTATCAGAAAGAAGCTGGAAAGAACCCAGATGTCCTTCAACAGAGGAATGGATACAGAAAAAATGTGGTGCATTTACACAAGGGAGTACTACTCAGCTTTGAAAAACAATACATTTATGAAATCTTAGGCAAATGTATGGAATTAGAAAATATCATCCTGAGTGAGGTAACCTAGTCACAAAAGAAAACACATAGTATGCACTCACTGATAAGTGGATATTAACCCAAAAGCTTGGAATGGCCAAGATACAATTCACAGACTATATGAAGCTCAAGAAGAAGGAAGACCAAAGTGCAGATGATTTAGTTCTTCTTAGAAGGGGGAACAAAATATTCTTGGAAGGAAATATGGAGTGAAAGTATAGAACAGAGACTAAAGGAAAGGCCATCCAGAGACTGTCATACCTGGGAATCTATTTTATATATATATATATATATATATATACACATATATATATGTATATATATATATATATACATATATATGCATACATATACATATATATATATATATATATATATATATATAAAATATTGTTTGGTTTTGATATATATATATCAAAACCAAACAATATTGCAGATGCCAAGAAGTACTTGCTTATAGGAAATTGATATAGCTGTCTCCTGAGCTGCTTTGCCAGAGCCTGACAAATACAGAAGTGGATTCTCTTAGCCAAACATTGAACTGAGCACAGGGTCCTCAGTGGAGGAGTTTGAAAAAGGACTGAAGGAGCTGAAGGGGTTTGCAACCTATAGAAGAACAACAATATCATGTGACCCATAGCTCCAGCTGCATATGTAGCAAGAGGCTGGCCTTGTCAGACATCAATGGGATGAGAGGTCCTTGATCCTATGAAGGTGTGATGCTCCAGTGTAGGAGAATGCCAGGACAGGAATGTAGTTGTTGATGGGTGGGTGAGAGAGCACTCTCATAGAAACAAAGTGATGGAGGATGAGATATGGGGTTTATGGAGAGGGAATCGAGAAAGGGGATAATATTTGAAATGTAAATAAATAAAATATCCAATAAAAAAGAATGCTTTAATCTGTCACAAGCATACCCTTTCTGAATGAACAGCTCCTTTAAAGAGTACAGGTTTCTCTAAAGTACATCTTAAAAGGAAAGAAAGGAAAAGAAAAAAAAAAGAAAAGAAAGGAAAAGAAATGAAAAATGAAAAAAGAAAAAAGAGAGAAAATATAGTCTCCTTGCCACATAATAAATAAAACATTACACATATAGGACAAATATAAAATATTAAAAGATTCAATGGAAAATGATCAAAATTATATAAAAGCAGACCTATTAAAATTGTAAGACCCGAAGAGCCTTACATCTGGGATGTCCCACTCACAGAAACACAGAGATGGAGATCGATTCAACAAGCACGAGGTTTATTGATCCAGCATACTGGGGCCATCCTGCAATCAGGGCAGAGGTGACCCCCAACATTCCAAGCACACAGTTTTTATACAGTTATTGAGGTAGACTTGAGCAGCATGAATTGCTTTACACCCATTTGAGACCTGCACTACCCTTTCTCCGCATTTGTGGCCCCAGGTAAAGTATGATCTTAATCACCAGAAGAGGGAACTGAAATATTTTTGGTCATTATAGGAAGGGAGTGTACATTCCTGGCCACGTCGTTCAGCAACCATCTTATGTCCTTCTCTAAGGTCACACAAAATACACCTCAGTTCTCAATGAAGACTCTAAATTCCAGAAAAGCCACTACAGTTGTGCTGCAGTGTAAGAGTTATCAGATGCGAACCCAGAATACTATACTCAAGAAAACACAGGAACTGAATAATCTCACAGCAGCGAAATCAAAAGAAAGGAAATACACACACACACACACACACACACACACACACACACTGACGACCCCCCCAAAACATCACCTGTTGAAGCTTTTTTTCTTTTGCTATATATTGGAATGCTTAATACTGGCCCCCAAGGACTGTTTTCCCTAAGGAATGAGAGATTCTCCGTATAGATATAAGTGAGGCTATGTAACATTAGCACCTAGGTTATCCCCTGATGCTAAATAAAGATGCTGAAAGCCTGTATAGCTGGGCAAGAGATAGGTGGGGGTTTTGGTTCCCTTGGCTTGGAGTCAGAGGGGAAAACACAGGAGAGCAGGAGAGAAAAAAAGGTGAATAGAGAGCTGAAGATGAGATGAGATAAGAATCTTTAAAACATGGCTATGAAGACTGGCCAAATGGAGTTAAGAGCTACATAGATGGAGCATAGCAAGTCATCTTGTGGTGTTATTGGAAGTGAAGTAGTCATAATAGCTTAGTTCAGTTGTCCAGTTCTTTTGCATTATTATAAATATAAAAATTGTGTGTCTTTTATCTGAGAACTGTATGACAAAAGGTAGGGAAGAAAATCCTAATTAGAGATTAAGTATCAATTATGAAGTGGTATCAGTTCCCCAATAAAAAATAAGTGGATCAATACTGTGACCTCCCTCAGCCTCAAGCAGGCTGAACTAGACCTTGTGTTTGCCACAAGCAACTAGCCCACCTAGAGTGAAATCTTTTGCCTTAGGTGAGGTCTATTGTTCAGCCAAGTCTGCAACTTCCCTATAGGAGTCACACCTTGCAGAGCTGCTTCACCTGCCTTCTGGACAAAACAAGATGCTAATGAGGCCACAAGATCCTGGCATAGTGGGAGATGGGTCCCCTCCCTATATATTCTTAGACTCTGAAATACACGTTGGACCTTAATCGGAAAACTTTGACTTAGTCTCATTATTTCTCTTGCCTTCTGATTCCCCACTTCCAGGCCCCTGCCTTTCTTTCAGGAACCCCATCTGTGTAGCTGCTGGACAGCTACACAACAGAGTAGATGTGAAAAGAGAATCCATCCTTCTGCTACATACAAGAAACATACTTAAATGTCAAAGATAGGCATTATCTCAAAGTAAAAGGTTGGAAAGAGATACTCTAGTCAAATTGACCCAAGAAGCAAACTTGTATGGCCATTTTAATACCAAAAAAATAGACTTCAAACCAAAATCAATCAGAAGGGACAGGGAAGTACGCAACATACTTCCCAAAGAGAAAACCCACACGATGATGTTTCAATTCTTAACATCTATGCCCCAAACTCAAGGCCACCAACATTTGCAAAAGGAACACTAGTACAGCTTCAATACTACCCCTTACACACTGGTAGTGGGATATTTCAGTACCCCCATTAATGGGCCAGTTATGGAGACAAGAACTAAATAAACAAATTCCTGAACTGACATAACAAATCCATCTAAGAGATCAACAACTTTGATCTAACAGGTTTCATCCCAGAGACATAGGGTTCAATGTGTGAAAATCAATAAATGTAATCCTGTTCTTGTTTTGTGTTATGCAGAAAGATCTTTCAAAGGAAGTGTACCTACATTAGTCACTAAATGTAAATGCACTTTTTGAAGCTAGATTTATTTATTGTCAACTAGCTTCTGAGTGAGACTAAGACTATATTACTTATATAATTAGCTTACAACACACTGGGCAGTCATTTATCTATTCTACTCCTCTGAGCTACTTTGGCTACCTATCATCCCAAAGCCCCAAGATACTTACATTTTAGCATTGGTGTGGCTCTCTGGGATTCAGGTGTGTTCTCCTATGGTATCTCTTGGATCTCTTCCTCATTGTGAATCCATCTTTCTCTTCTTTCTCTTCTTCTACCCCTGGCTAGAAGTCCCTCCTTATTCTCTTGTCTGCCCAACCATTGGTTGATTAGCTTTTATTGAGAAGTCAGAGAATAAATTGGGAACAATGGTTGTACAAATGTGAAATAAAAAATACTTGGAATAAAATGTCATGTCCAGATTGCAATTAGATATGGGGGCAGAGAATTCAGCATTTGAATAGTAGGTGGATAATTTTACACAATGTACAAAAACACTATGCTTACAAAAGAGAGCCACTGCAGGGTGAATTTAGTTTTCTCAGTAGCATGGGCATTGGTCTCTTAAAGACTGAACATTGACAGTTTCCTAGAAGCTATTTTTACTGTTACACAAAAGGCACTTTTATTAAGTCAATTTCCACATACCAAAACTTCTGATCTGATCTAGGAGTAGCCTTGAAAGACCAATAGTGGTTCTCAGCCATAGGTGACTTCCTGATTTGCCAGGCTCTGAGAGTACTTTAAAATAATAATCCCATAAAATATCAGATAACACTCACATAAAAAGGCTACTTCAAAGCTTAGATGCTGACCTGCCACATTCACTTCAGATACAATAGTTCTGCTAAAATTCTCCTACATAATCCATTTCACAACAAACTCAAAAACAAAAACCCAGGATCAACTCATTAGATGCCAAAAGGGTCTTTGATAAAAATTAACAGCTCTTCATGGTAAAAGTCATGAGAGATTGGCAATACATGGGACATACCTAAGCATAGTAAAGGCAATTTAAAGCAAGTTTACAGTGAACATCAAATTAAATAGAGAGTAACCCAAAGCAATTCCACTAAATGAAGATCATAATAATATCTATTGCTTCATATCTCTTCAATATAGTATTTTAAATTTTATCTAGAGCAATAATACAACTGAAGATCAAGGTAATAGAAAGGTAGAAGTCTAAGTAACATTATTTACAGATAATATGATACTATACACAAGTGATCCTAATTCTTCTACCAGGAAGTTCTACAGCTAATAAATGCTTTCAACAAAGTGGCTGGATACAAGATTAATTTTAAAAAGAAAAATAAATCAACACCCTCCTATATAAAAATAACAGACTGAGAAAGACATTGGTGAAACTATACCTTTTATAATAGCCTCAAATAATATAAAATATCTTGGAGCTACTCTAATCAAGTAAGTGAAAGACTTGTGTTGCAAAACTTCAAGTCTTTAAGGAAAGAAATTTAAAAGGATATCAAAAGATAAATCTCCTTTGCTCATAGATCTGTAGGAATTACATAGTAAAAAAATGACCATTCAATCAAAACATTTCAGATTCAATGCAATCACTATCAAAACCCAAACCCAGTTTGACCTTGACAAAACAATTATCAACTTCATATTGAAAAAAAAAAACTCAGAATAGCTAAAACAATAGAACAATAGATGAACTTGCTAGATGCCCCACCATGCTGGATTTCAAATTGTACTTTAGAGCTATAATAATAAAGCTGTATGCTTTTGGAATAAAAATAGAAAGGTTGACCAATGGAACTGAATTGAAGACCCAAGTATAAATAGACACACATATAGGCACTTGATTTTTTTCCAAAGAAGCCAGAAAAAATGCACTAGAAAAAAAAAAAAGACAGCATCTACAGGAAATGGTGCTATTCAAACTTGATGTAGATGAATATAAATACCCTGCATAAAACCAGACACACTGTACCTAACAGAAGAAAAAGTACAGAATTGCCTTCAACTCATTGGCCCAGAAGACAACTCTTTGAACAAAAACACATATGGCTCACATAGTAATACCAACAATTAATCAGTAGACTCTCAGGAAACTGAAAAGCTTCTGTAAAGCAAAAGACACTATTAATAGAACAAAGTCAGCAGCATGCAGAATGGACAAAGATTTTTATAATCTCCACATCTAATAGAAGGGTAAGATGATATATATATATTGTCATATATATATATACATATATATATATTACATATATATATAATGTACATGTATAAATGTATATATATGTATATATACATATATATGTTATATATATAAATTTTCCATAAATATTTAAGGAATTATGCAACATCCTTAGCCATTATAGAAATACAATTGAAACTTCTTTGAGGTTCCATCTTATACCTCTTAGAAGGGCTAAAATCATTAACACAATAAACAGATCATTGTGGTGAGAATGTGAAGCAAAGGAAATACTCCTCCTTCACTGGTGGGAATGTAAACCTGTATAGCCACTGTGGAAATCAGTATAGCAGTTCCTCAGAAAGATGAGAATCAATCCATTGTAGGTTCCAGCTATACCACTCCTTTGGCATATACCCAAAGGATGTTCCATCCTACCACATGGGCACTTGCTCAACCATGTTCATTTCAGTGTAATTCATAATAGTCAGAAACTAGAAACAAACTTAATGTGTTTCAACAGAAGAATGAATAAAGCAACTGTGGTATATTTATACAATGGAGTATTACTCAGCTATTTGAAAAATGGCATCATGAAATATGCAGGCAAATAAATTGAACTAGAAAAGAAGTAATTCTGAGTGAGGTAACACTGACACAGAAAAAAACAAATATGTATGTATTCATTTATAAGTGGATTTAGTCATTAATTAATTATAACCAAGGAATTTTCTGTAGACCCAGAGAAGTTAGATAAACAGGATGTGTCTAGGAGGTTCTAGAATAGATTTTATAAGCAGACTGCAGGTAGATAACTACTGAGTCAGTAGTTGGGGTGGGTGGGTGGTGAATTAGATTGGGAGGAGATAGAGTGGAGGGATTGCAGAGAGTGATGGCTGGAATTGAGGATTTGGGGGTGGTATGGATACCTAGTGCAGTGGAAACTTCCTGGTATCTATGAATGTGATCCTAATGCGAACTTCTTGCAATAATGGATTTGAAGTCTTAACTGGCCATCTTTTGCCAGGTAATGCTTCCAGTGGTTGTACTGGGATGCATCCAATTGAGCTGTGGGTCAAGAGTATCCCATGGAAATCCTCAAACAATCCAGACTTTTGCTAAGATCAAGGGTTGCTCTTTGCAAAGTAGGACACACCCATTGCTGAGGACAAAAGTCTCAGAACGCATTGAACGTGGATAAGTCAAGCTTTTAACAACTCGTATTCATTTCTCAATTCTAGAAGGAAGTACATAGCACACACTATGAACGCACAGCCATTGCTCAGTTAAAGGCAACTGAAGCAAACTCTCCTCCATCCCAGGCTTCATGTGTCATCCATAAAAACCTGCATTACTTTCTATGTCCTTTGGGAATTGTTACAAAGATGTAGGACTTCAGGACTCTAAGATTGCAAGTTGTCCTCTAACTTTAGTTAACTTTAATTGGTTCCTGCAACTTGCAGCACTGGAGTGTGAGCCCAGGTTTTCAGATGCTAGACTAACACTTTGTCATTCAATTATATTTCTAGTCATTGTTTTTATCAGTGCTGATCTTTAAAATGTTTGCATCTTCAGTAGTGTTCATCTGTAGAATACGTTTTCACTTTTTTATTTCTTTAAAAAGAGTATTCATATTTTTGTATGATATTCAGGGTATTTGATTCATTAACCATACTGTCTACTTTGGTATCATGTTATAGATGAGCTCTGTGGACTAAACAGTAATCACTGGTCACAGGATTCTAGATAACTCTGGGAATTTTTTCAGCTTATGGATTCTCTAATCATTATAATTGCATTAAAAACTACATTGGATAATGAAAGGTTGTAACTACAAGTTGTTAGCTTTTATTTCTATGTATTGTTGTAGATGTATGACTCCACTCAGAACAGAAATCTCTGGATATCATAGCATAGATAACAAAGCATTCAGAAGAAGCACTCTTTTTATCTTTCTCCCTTTCTTTCTTTCTTTCTTTCTTTCTTTCTTTCTTTCTTTCTTTCTTTCTTTCTTTCTTTCTCTTCTTTTTCTTCCTTTCTTTCTTTCTTTCTTTTTCTCCTTCCTTCCTTTCTTTCTTTCTTTCTTTCTTTCTTTCTTTCTTTCTTTCTTTCTTTCTTTCTTTCATACTTATTCACTTTACATCCTGCTTACTGCCTCCCTCTCAAACACTCCCTTCTACAATCTTTTCTCCAATTCCTCCTTTTCCTTCTCCTCTGAGTGGGTTGGGGGCCCCTGGGTTTCCCCCCTCCCACACACACACCCTGGCATATCAAGTCTCTGCAGGACTAGGTGCATCCTCTTCCACTGAGGCCAGACAAGGCAGCCCAACTAGAAGAACATATCCCACATATAGGCAACAGCTTTTGGGATTGATCCCACTCCAATTATTCAGGACCTACATGAAAACCAAGCTGTTGCTACATATATGTAGCAACATATATGGTTGGTTGGTGGTTCAGTCTCTGAGAAACCCAAGGATCCAGGTTAGTTGACTCTGTTGGTCTTCCTGTGGAGTTCCTATCCCTTTCGGGCCAAAAATCCTTCCCCTTATACTTAAGAGTCCCCAAACTCCATGCCATGTTTGGCTTTGGGACTTTACATTTGTCTGAGTCAGCTGCTGGATGGAGCTTCTCAAAGGACAGCCATGTTAACTGTTTGTAAAAATAACAGAATATCATTAATAGTGTCAAGGATTGATGCTTGCCCATGGGATGGGTCTTCAGATGGGCTGGTTATTGCTTGGCCATTTCTTCTGTTTCTATGTCATCCCCTATCCCTGCATTTGTTGTATACAAGATAAATTTTATGTCTAAAGTTTTTGGGTAGGTAGGTGTTTCTATTGTTTCACAGAAGTTCCTGATTGAGTACAGAAGGTGGCCTCTTCTGATTCCATGTCTCCAGTGCTGTGAGTCACATGTATGATCATCCCCATCAATTATTTGGTGCCTCCTTTTGCAGGTCTCTGTCTCTTCCTGGACATACCACCATCTCCATACCTTGTCACTTGAAGACTTATTCATTTTCATGGTCATCTGACAATCTCTCCTGTCCTTCCCCATATCTGATCCTGAACTCCCCATTCCCCTATACATCCCCTTTCCCTCCCAAGCTTCCTTGCTTCATTTGCCTCTTATGACTCCTCAGTGAGATTCAAGCATCCTTGCTAAGTGCATTACTTCTTGTTAAGCTTCTTAGTATCTGTAGAATGTATAATGGCTATCCTGTATTTTATGGCTAATATTCATTTAACATGAGTACATACCATGCATGTGATTTGGGGACTGGGTTACCTCAGCAGGATGATATTCTCAAGTTCCATCCATTTGCCTGAAAAATTCATGATGTCTTTGTTTTTCCATACTGAAATAATATTCCATTGTGTAAATTTTCCTTATCCATTTGTCAGTTGAGGGACATCTAGGTTGTTTCCAGCTTTTGGCTGTTCTGAATAAATCTGTTATGAACATAATTGAGCCTGTGTCTTTGTGGGATGTTGGAGCATCTTTTGGGTATATGCTCAGGAGTGGTATAGCTAGGACTTGAGATACAACTATTCACAATTTTCCGAGAAACCATTAAACTCATTAGAAGAAGCACTCTTAAGGAGTTAGAACCTGCCTATATTTGGTGAGCAATATGTTTGGTATAAATGAATTTGTTCAAAAATACTTTGAGAATTTACAAAAGGTTTCCATAAATATTTAAAGTCTCATGTATTCATATACCTTGAAAATTAGAAATCACTATGATAAATATCTGCAAAATTCTATGAAAGTGACTACTTACTAATATATTAATGCCTATTAAGGTTTTTATGTAGAGTAAGTCTTAAGGGTAAACTACTATTTTAGTTTCAGACATCATATATTTCTATTCGTATCTCATTTTCCTAAAATACTATTTTATAATGTATCTTAGGAAGTTAATATATTTCAATGGAACCCTATTAATTTAAAGCCAATTCCTATTTTCCCTTTCTTACACTCTCTACTGCATTTATTTAATCATTTTGTGTTCATAATTATTCCATAAGAAAAGTAGTGTTATTTTTCTGGTGAGAAGGACATGGTAATTGTATATTGTATAAAATCAGTATGCTATGAGCAGAGGAAGCCGTTTCAGCTTGTCTGTACTTGTCTAACTACCATAGAGCATGAGACAACAGTTATTTCTTTCTTGTTGTGGAGTCTCCTAAGTCAGCAGTTTTGACTGTGCACGCAGCTGAAGAGTGCCAGAGCCAACCGTATCTATCACAAGTACCATGGCAGCAGAACTTGATTAGATGCCATCTGATGTTGCAATGAGATTGCTGTTCCCTTCAGAAATTCATGGAACAAGGAGTGCTCTGAAATGGTTTCTTCACTCATGTCAGAGCACATTCTTGACACATGGCATGAATTTAAATGAATATTAGTCCCTTGCTTCTAGTGGCTTTCCTTGTTTAGTTTCCGAGTATAAAACTGTAACATTCACAATTGTGATGTCTTGCTTTTCTAGTTCTCTTTGTTATATGGAAGCATCTGATGAGATAAGTGACGAAAATATCATCCCTGTTTTATTATTTATGTGATGAAGAGGAGAAAGCATTAACTTGAAGATGAAGTTCGTATGTCTAGAACTTTTAACTCTAATGCTATTGTGTGCTAGCGGTAGAAAAGTTATCTTTACAACACGTCAACTAACTGCCCCCAACCTACTGTGCCCTGGTGAAGCTGGTCTTTGTTTTATGCTGAGTGGCACAGAAAAGAATAACAGAAAACCAGTCAAGCTCTGTTGAGCACATTTATTGTTCAGTGACAAAGCTGAAATCACTTTGCTCTAACAGTTGACTTTCCACTGAACTCTGAAAAAAAGTAAGCAATTACTTGGTTCATGCTCTTTAGTAGACTGAATGCTTGCTTAGTTTATTTTAAGCTTCCAGATTTGATCTGCCACAGCAGGAATGATAATACCCCTAAGTAATTATGGCATTTGTCATTTGTTGTTCTATTGTATATTTCTCTAAGCTCCAGATGAAAAATAAATCTCCTTTGAGTGCTCCATGTATAAACTATTTGGTAACAGCAATAGCAGAAAGAACTACTCGGTGCCAGTAGGACTGACTAACAGGAGTAATGTTGCACTGCATCCCTTTGTGGTACTCAGCATAAAATCATCTACCAAATTACATTCAGGTGCACTCACCAGAAGCAAATGTGCTTCAGATATGTGCTTAAATGCTGAAAGACAAGTCAATCAGTTGCTCAGTGCCATTTATTATAGAAAATCAAAAGGTTTTTTAGTCTGAGAACTCTATTTTTTCTTTCTTTTTTGATCAGTTCTTTTTAAGACAATAGATTGCTTGTTTTCTGATGTAAAATCATAATTTAAACATTTTTCCTTGATAATAACTGTTTAAGATATTGTTTAACCTGTAAATACATAGCTAATGATTATTTTTCAATTACATGAGGGAGAGGTAAATGGGTAAAATCAATTCACTCCTTTTCCCTGTTAGAACTTTAAATTTAATTTTATAAACAAATGCCATAGGATATGAGTCACCAGGAGGACAAAATATCATTGAGTCACAAATTTAGTAATAAAAAATAAAACAAGGAAAGCTTTTTTATTAAAGGAGCTGTTTCTGATGCTTTTGCCTGCTTTTGGGGCCCATGTCTTCCTACTGGGTTGCCTTATCCAGCCATAATATGAGAGGAAGTACCTAATTTTTTTGAAACTTGATATGCCATGTTTGGTTGATGTTCCTGGGAGGCCTGAACTTTTCTGAGGGGACAAAGAGGAGGACTGACTGGGGAGGATAGAAGAAGAAAGGATGGAGGAGATTGGGGATTGAAGGAGGGAAGGAAAATGTGGTTGTGATGTAATATATGAGAAAATAATTTAACAACTAAAAAAGAAGGAATGTCAGAATTTCAGTTTCTTCTAAAATAATATCTGTAAAACAATACTAAAACGGCAGTTTCTAGGTCTATAAAGTGTTATTAACTAATAGACATAAGGCTTCAGATAAATAAGATGAACAAGCTTGGTAGATGTGATATATGGTGTCTCCATTCATTACATTTAAAGAAGATTTCTCTCTTTTTAGGATAAATGTTTTCAAAAAATAAACTTTCTTTGAGGCATATATATATAGGTGATAGTAAGGGCATTTTCCAAATAGAATTGTCAGTTACAAAAAGAAAAAATGATCAGATGTGTGTCAAAAAACATAATATTGTGAATGTAATAGTTCTTATCATTGTCTCTATTGAATAGAAATACAAATTTTCTGATAATGCTATTCCCTACCTAATAGAAAAATGCCATTTTAATTATAAGAAAATAATGTTTTTCTGATATTTATTGCTTTTCAGATCAAATGTGTCTTGTATTATATATTGATGAAATGAGAGATTTAAAGGGTCCCTTTTCAACATTGTGTAAAAGTTGGCTAGTACATGAGCATTAATAGGACTCTGGCTATCAAAAATCATGTATCTCTTCAATTTAACGGTATCAATTATAACTGTATTAGTAGATCTACTCATTAAATACCTCCTTTTTCATTTAATTATATCTCATTATTTAATCAGCTTAGTATGAATTTAAAATATTAGAAATGATGTTTGTATGTGTCTGGGCTTTTGTATCTATTGATACTCTAATATTTTCTCCCCAGGTATTAACTCAAGGAAAGGCAGTTGTCCTGCATGCAGCTCAGAGAAAGCCTCAGTGGTATGCTGACATCAGCAACAAATCCACAATCCTTTTTTCTACTCAAAGCTGGTATTCATAGGTTTTAATACCTTATGTAGGAATATATAAAAGACAAGTGTATTTATACTACCTTATATTAAAAAATATTGGTTAACAATTACTCTTAATTGCAAGTTATTATGATAATAAATACAGTATTAAAAACATGTACTGAATAAGACAAGAAATATCTCATCACTTGCAAAGCACTTTTTTCGTTGTTGTTTTGGGTTTTTCGAGGAACTCAATCTGTAGACTAGGCTGGCCTTGAACTCAGAAATCCTCCTACCTCTGCCTTCCAAGTGCTGGGATTAAAGACGTGTGCCACATTATATATATATATATATATATATATATACACATAAAATAACTGAATGAGTCCTGCATATTTGTAACAGTATAGCCTCAATCATTCAGGTGAGAGTAATAAGCATTACATTACCATACATTATAATATCCTGCAAAATCCATTCCATTAACATCAATCTTGCCTTTATTTTATGGTTAATTCCACAATACCTTCTGTTATAAACATTTAGAATGAAGAATATCTGATCCCTGTGTCATAATAGGCCTCAAAGGGAAAACAAAAAATAGTAAAAGACAAAAAGAACTGGTCAAAGTCAAAGTGCTGATTCTTGAAGGAGGACGTTTTTCCCCCAGAAACGCTGGAGGCAAGCTTTGTGTATCAGCAGAGCTAGCATCTGGTGATGGTGAGTAAGATCAGAGAGGCCTTAGTATATGGGATAGTACTGATTTAGAATTAGCTTCACAATCTACAATTATATTTCTAAACAGTAATATAAGTGCCTAGTTCTATCCTAAATAATGTTTTATGAGGAGAAACAGTAATTTTCTCTCTGCTTCTAGAACTTCTGTTTCTTCCTATACTTGTTTGCAGCCTGGTTATCAATGAATGTTCTTCATCACATAGTACACAATAACTTACTCAGGTCATTCTTACAAACACTGTATTTTCTATGTAATGTGGAAGATCTCAAAATAGCTGGTTATACTATTGGTGTCTTAGAAAGGTAGATTTAATTGAAGAGTACCCCCAAGAGAAAAATATATTTATTTGTTTATTCCTTTATGTAGTTTTAAAGAAATGCAAAATTCTATATTAACTGTCTTAATTAAACACTTGAGCTTCTGAAGTTTTGGATTCATATTTATGTATTGCTACAGTTTTATAATTACTTAGTGATTTAAAGCAATGAAAAATTCATTGATTAAAGAGAATTAAGGACTCCAAGTTGTGCTAAGAATATGCTTTTACATATTCATTCATTAAACTAACATTTGTTAAGCATATAGTACTAATACATGCTCAATAAGTGATATAGAGAACATGGAGTAAGATATTAGATATAACTTAATTAAGATTTCCAGTGAAAAGTGTGGTAATATGACAGAGGCATTTTGATTCTTAAAGAATTGGATTAAAATCTGTGGCTTCATTTACATAGGAAAGCTACATCTGGGGTCGGGGTAGGAGGAGAACCTTCCTTCAAGCAAAATGTCTTCTGTAGGTTAAAGCCATGGATCAATCACAGGAGTACTTCTCTTGAGTTTGGAACCAGAACTGAGAATTTGCCAATTCTGCTTTTATATGCCATAAAATGGAGTAAAAGACACTGAACAGAACCCAGGCTTTCATGAGAAGCAGGGCTGGAGGGGCTTTTGCCAGATCCCTTCTTGCTGTCTTTATTATAGTATTCTTTTTTCAGAGACTTCTTTGCATTGGTAACTCTTCAGCTTTATATTTTTCCATCAATTTACAGACACAGTTGCATGGTTCTTTCTTAGAGAGGGTCCTGCATCACTTTCTAGCATTCAGATTCCGGCATCCACATGTTCTTTATTGAAGATCAATGTTTTAATATTTTTTACATCTTACTTCTTTCCTCAGTCCCAGGGATGACAGCTGCTTCCAACGGTCTCCATTTTCACATTACTTTATTGTTTCTTCCTTCATCTGCCTGTGATGTTTGTAGTACTCAGCTCAAAAGTTTCATATTGAATTCTTTCAGATCTGGGCTACTTTATAGTGATGATTTTTTTTCTAGTTTCATCCATTTGCCTACAAATTCCATGATGTCCTTGTTAATAACTGGATATTATTCCATTGTGAAAATGAAACACATCTTGTGTCCATTCTTCAGTTGAGTGACATATGCATTGTTTCCAGTTTCTGGCTATTACCAATAAAGATGCTATGAGCATAGTGGAGCACATGTCCTTGTGGTATGGTGTATGACCTTTTAAGTGTATGCTCCAGAGTTATCTATAGCTGGGTCTTCAGGTACAATTATTTCCATTTTTCTGAGGAACCACCATATTGATTTTCAGATTGGTTGTACTAGTTTGCAATTCACCAGCTATGGAGGAGTAGTCAACTTTCTTCATAAAAGGACATGCATGGTATGTACTCACTGATAAGTGGATATTACCTTAAAAGTACAGAATACCTATGATATACCCCCACAGACCTAAGAGGTTAAAAAAGAAAGGAGGCCCTAGTGAGGATATTTCAATCCCACCTAGAAGGGGGAACAAAATAAACATTGGAGGCAGAGGGAGGGAGTTCCATGGGTGGAAGAGGGGAGTGGGAGGTGGAAAGGGGGGCAGGATCAGGTGTGTGGGGACAGGAAAGAATTCCAGAGGTCCAGGAGAATAAATGGTAATATGCAGCTGCTGGGTGTAGGGGGTGGGGGAACCTCTAGAAAGTTGCAGAGACCTGGGATGTGGGAGGATCCCAGGACTCAAAGTGGGTGACCTTAGACAAAATGCCCAACAGTGGGGATATGGAACATGAAGAGACCACCTCCAGTAATAAGGCAGGGCCTCCAGTGGAGGGACTGGAACACCAACCCAGCTTCAAAAATTTTGACCCAAAATTGGTCCTGTCTTTAAAAGAATGCAGGGACAAAATGGAGCAGTTACTGAAGGAGCAGCTGACCATCTCATGGGAGAGCACAAAATCTAGACACTATTACTGATGCCACGTTGTGCCAACTATTGGACTGAGGTCGGGGACCTCAGTGGAAGAGTTAGGGAAAGGATTGAAGGAAGTGAAGGGGTGGCAATGCCATAGGAAGATCAGCAGTGTCAACCAACCTGTAACCCTGGGAGCTCCCAGAGGCTAAGGCATTAACCAAAGAGCAAACTGGACTGGTCTGATACCGCTGGTACATATGTAGCAGAGGACTGCCTTATTTGGCCTTAGTGGGAGAGGATGTACCTAATCTTGTGATGACTTGATGCCCCAGGGAAGGGAGATCACAAGGGGTGGGCACACTCTCAGAGGTAAATTTGGATGGGGGAAGAAGTGAGTGGGGGTCCAGTAGAAGCGACAACATTTGGGATATAAATAAATAAAATAATTAATAATAATAGAAAAGAAATTTTAAAATTTTTCTGTAAATAAAACTAGGGAGTTTTGACCCCTAACTGCTCAGAGATTAAAGCTTTCCTAGTATTAGTCATAATCATGATCCTGAAAATACCACGTGCTCTGTAAGATCCAGAATGTAAACACTATATTCATTTGTAATTTTTAGTAGTAACAGTGTATGTGGTACATTGCATGCAACACAAAGAGGCATATATATGTATGTAGGCATACATATTTACATATTATAATTATGCTATAATTATAGCATATATGTCAGATAAAATCAGTATAGATCAAAGGCAATGGATAATAATATATTAGTGTTCATTTTTTTGTAGAACTTGTAACAGTTTAATATTTTTCTACATTTATGAGATTTTACAAAACATGTTCAGGAGTAAACATTCATTGCAACAGGTGCCTTTTCTCAGGAAAAAAATATCATTAGCCTATAAGCAAACAGACTACTGATTTCTCTCCCTTGCATTTTCCCTTATGCCCATAGTTAGGTCACCTATAAGCCTCCTAAAATAATCCCACGAGACACTTCTATTAGAATTACATTGGGAGATAATATACCTTTAAGATGATTATTCTTAAGGAATAATCATGGTTCAAGTTTCTCAAGTAAAAAATATTCCTTTGTCATAATAACTCAATAGATATGTTATTTTGTTTGTACTGAGAAAAGAAAACATTTCTCCAGGCTGATTTGTGGGACTGATTTTAAAGAAATGGTAACTCTAAAAAGATTTTGATTTTCACCCTAAACCCAGAACAGCTGAGTAATCTGTTGTACAAAACTGATATTTTATATTATCTATGAGATCTTCTGGAAATATGTATCTTAAGGAACCGATGAGAACTTCTCTTATTTTGAACATCTGTCTGTGAAATTGCACATATCTGAACATATGAAGTAAAATATTAAATTTAAATGGACCTCTTAAATTTCTATCAAAATGTCATTCACCATTAATTACATTTTAACACTGTCACTACATACCTGTGCCATATGTATACATACACTATGTACATATTACATAGTGAGCAATATTTTTACCAAGAAAAGATTTTCAAATACTAAAACATTATTTCTTTCTTCCTATATTGAACTAACAACAGAGTTAACTGAACATCTGTTATGTCTTTGATTTTGTAGAACATGAAAACCAAGGACTTCATATGACTTCATGTTGTGTTTATCTAATTATCCACAATTTTGAACTTTACTATGGTGTTATAAGACATAAAAACATACTTATTGTCAATAAATAGAGCCCATGGGTCTTGCTGTTTATTCTTTGTCAGCTGTTGATATTTTTTAGTTGTTTAATTACACAAAAGGGTTTCCTTCTTATTATAAGAAAAATGTATACCAATGCATGGAATTCTTAGGCATCAACTCTGCAGATAAATTGATTTTTACAAATATTACAGCAAGTTATAGGTGTATGTCCTGGTTTTCTATTTTTAAAGTTGATTTGTGTTTAACTGTAATAAGATACACTCCAACTTCAGTAAACCCTGAAGTTTTATAACCTACTTTAAAATGCCAAATATTAAATACTAAAAACCTTCATGGACAATTGCTGGACTCTTGTTTTAAACACAAAAAGAATAAAGACTTCTATGTGATGTTATGGATGCAGTTTAAGATTTGCTGTTTGAGTAGCATTGAAAAGATATAAACTTTTCTTATGAAAATGGTAAAAAATATCAAAAGTTATAGAGGGCTTAATATACTTGTAGAAAGTCACTAATTTTATTTATTTTCTGAGTCTAGGTCTTCCATTTAACAAGAGAACACTTTAATAGTTTGTATATTAAAAGTCTAAAAAGAGTCTTCGTTATTCCAATTGAGTTTTATAACTTTTTTCCTTTTAAAGACTGACATATAGGATTTTCTCACAGAAGCAGAAACCACTAAACAGTAGCAATCCAATGACTTTAAGTTTCCTAGGTAACAAAAACTAACTTTGGATCAACCCTGGCTGTTATAGTTAGTGCTTGGTTAGTACTAGCTGACCAAGTATAGAGATGTGCTACATTTTTCAAAAGTCCTATGTCCTGTGTGCTTTCAAGTATCCCACTAATGGCTGTTCATTTAAAGTAGCCATCTATCTAATTTCTCCCACAGAGGATGAAACACAGGATGAAGTTCACTTCCTTATGCCTGGGATTGCAAAAGAAAGGTGCAAGAGGAATTGGCACAAAAGAAACTATAGCTATGTGGTACATGAAACTTTGATTTAAAAAAAAAAAAAGCAAAAATCAGGATTGGATTCAAAGACCTAACAACCAGCGAAGCTTTATTGACTTCCCAGTTTTGCTTGGGGTGATCCTCTGTAATAAATAGGATATAAATAGCATATCATCCTAAGTTATATCAGAACTCATTCCTGATTCTTAGGTAATGTTCATAATCATTATATAAATAAAGAAGTAATTATATGCTAAGTATGTAAGGGATCTTTACTCATTTGGAGAAAAGTTTCTAGTTTCATATTAACTGCATATTTGTGAGACAAATGGGATACTTTATTTACATAGTCAGAATTAATTAATGAAATAAATCCCAAAATTCAGAAAAAATGCACCAAATTTGCTATTTAATCTACTGAAACCCAGATCATTTTTATTGTATATTCTTTCTCATACTAACATATGACAAAGAAAAGCATATGTTTTAAGTAAAATGACATGAATTTGCCATGTTATCCAAACAAATATGAGCTAAAAATACCAGAGAAATTTTGGATATTATAAAATGAGCAGTCATCTCACATTTTGGATAAATGAGATGATAAAATATACAAATAATTACTTAACTTTTGGCTCTGATTTTATGTGAGAAGCCACTAGGTGACAGTGTAACTTTAGAACAAAATAGGCAACCTTTTCTGAATTCATAATAACTCTCAGATTGAGAATTTATACTAAAATAGTAATTTGGAAATTAAACATTTGTTTTGAAAGACAACAAAAATTACCACTTACAGAATAACCTCCAGGTGGCACAGCTTTGTACAAAGCCCTATCACAATGCCTGCTGGTTTTTCTGAGGTCCAATTCAGAAAAGTGCAACTTTTCTTTTTTCTGTTCTTTTTCTTTCCTTCAGATACTGGTGAAAGGTCTCACGTAGGTGTTTGTTCGTTTGTTTGTTTGATACCACTGGTCTTCCTTACAGTTTCTATGAAACCAGCCTCCTCTTGATAAAATCCATGCCCAACATTTAAAAGGCATCATTTACTCCTCTCTTCACCATTTCTTTCTTTCCTCCAGCTGCCAAGATTTATAGTTCTCCTTCCCTTTGTTTTTTCTCTCAAACTGTAACAAAATGACTCTTGAGATTTAATTAAAAATATTACTTCAACATTTAAAAGAATGAAATCTTTGTTCTTCTCTCAGTGAACTCTTTCTGTATCTTTACAGCATCAAAGGATTTGGAATGGAAGATTTTCTATCATACAACGAGTAAACCTCAGCTGAACAAGTCTTTATTGTCTTAGATGACTGTTCATGATTTCTAGATATCTCTTCTTCATAAAGTTATTTGAGTCTGTCTTCATTTGCCCCACATCTAAATATTAAAAACCAGAATATTATTTCTCACTCATCTACTTATTTTGCAGAAAAATAAACTAAAAAAAACCCCACTTCCTTCATTTATATATACAATGATATTTTACTGTTATTGTGGCAGCTTGACTCTATTATTGAAAGCTGTAAACTATTTGGATTAGTAATTGATATATACTCTTTGCAGAAACCTCAGAGATCCTGATAGAATTCTTTTCTGTTGTAGAACCTTGGAAATATAGCTTACCTCATGGATATGTATGCAATAATAACATAGACATACATATATGTAATAAAGGAATCAGTTGGCATTTGACTATGTTCCTGGAAAGTAGTCTGCAAAATCTGAGAATTTTCAATGGATTGACCATCCTTTATCCTTTATGGTGGCCTTTATGGTGACATATGGTAGTTCCACCATAGTTGACACTAACATACCTAATGTTTGTGATGGAGAGTTAAGCACTACAGAAAGACAAAATCAAGAGTTTCAATCATTCAATATAAGTTAATCTCTAGGGAGAGGAAGAGAGCTGGACAACAAGCTCCAATTTACTCCCAGTAATTCAATCAGTGGTAAGCACAGTGAACCATACTCTTAACCTCTGCTTACCAAGTGTGGGTCAGCTTCCTAGGTTACACTCTTACACACTAAAAAGGTACTCTTCCTGAAGAGATGACAGTATCATTTAAAAAATCTTCTCTGACCTTACGCATCTCTCTTTTTGGTTGGCTCTATTGCATATCTTCTTGAAATAGGAAAATTGTAGCCATAAGGATAACATTTTCTTGAGTTCTATCATCTTGAGATAATTATCAAGCCTGAGGATAAAATGGGTCTTCTGAATTTTTAGATAATATGACATAAACCAGGGCAGCTTAGATATTGCTAAGATTATGGCTGGTATCGGAGGTAAGAGAGTGTTACGTGGGACTTGCCCTTAGCCTCAAATTTGGCAAGCTTACAAGATATCAGATTGAAAATCTCACACTTTAAATTATTAAAATATAATTTGATTGATACTTCAGCTATTTCTCAGAAAACATCATTTAATTCTCCTTCAAAATTCCCTCAGGCTTTAGTGATACCTGCCTGTGAATAGCTCCTTCCAATTAATCACTGTGTCAACTCTATTTCTCAAAAATAATAAGCTATCTTATGATTTATATATGAAAATATTAATATGAAAGCAGACTATTTATGTAAAATAGCTTTTTTGCAAAGTGAGTGGATTGTGGCATCTCATTGTTGAACTCGTGTCTGTTCCTTTTCATGCTCTTCCATCACAGAAAGGGTCATATTGAGAGGCAAGAAGTTGACAGAAATAAAGTATTTGAAGTCAGATCCATACGAGTGTGGAGAGGAAACTTCAGATAATCTGACAGCAGTGACAAGGTTAGACCACCATCTTAGGCTCTTTCTATGCTAAAGACAAAGGCAACTTGCCTTTCTTTGATACAATATGAAACATTCCTTCTAATTCTGTTATCATCTTGATAACATATTCAGCTCTTCTCAACTGGCAGTAGACTTAGTGGGAACGCTATGACTATTGTTACCCTTTCATTGATGTAATGCACTGAGAGAAGCACATATGGCAATTCTATACTTTACTCTGTTGGCAAAACAAAGAGAACAATTGTAGGTCTGTCATCTTCTATTGCTGAAATATGCCTCTTTCCCTCTTTCTCAGATCTTGTGTGTTATTTAAATTTTTATAATAAACAATTTTCTCTTAAGCAAACAGTCTGGTTTTATTTGTTTGTTTGTTTCTTACTAAAACCAATAATCTTGACTCATAGGGATTTCAGAACGTTACTTTATGTGCAAAGGTATGAAAATTTCTCAAAATAAAATATTCTGTTAGAAACTCTCCTAAATCGGAGTACACTCATGAGGACCAAAGTAGATGTAAAGGAGAATATCTAAATGACCGTAACAATACCATTATTCCTGGCATGCATGAATGAGTGAGAGTCAGGAAGGACACTATAGTCAAAGAGCACTTATACAGTAAATGGTGGAAGTTAGAAATAACCAGGTTCCAATATGTTTCAACTTAAAGCAAAGAAGTGAGGCTTAAGTCAAAACATATGTATTTGAATAAAATCATTATTTTACCATTTGGTAAACCTTTATTAAATAGCTAGCATATCAACCAGTACAATACAGAGCATCTTAAAACAGAAGGTGAGATTTTCTATATAGGCAGTAATTTCTTTTAAACAATATTCTATTTAGGAAGAATAATTTAAGGGGTAAGGCAACTGATAAATCTTATGAAATATAGAGTACTTTTTTTCATTTTGATAGGATGTAATTATCAGAATAGATAACTGAAAAATACCAATGCTATTGATAAGTAACCATTGTGAATGTAAAAATTCCTTTAAGTAAACTTTATCTATCTAACACATGGCAAATCTGGCCCCATCAGCATCTTCAATCTTAATACAGAATCTCAGCCCCACTTTAGCTCTACTGACTCAGACCATGTGTATGTACAATATCCCAATGTGATTTGCATTAGAAGTATTAGTATAGAAAAGAGAGCAAATATTTTATTAAGTCCAAATCTCCTGGTTTCTCAGCTACTCTTTACATGTCAATAAGTCACTCTTGGAACATGAATTAATTGCTTAGTTCACTAGCATTTATTTAGTGTAGTATAGGTCTAGACTAAAGGAATTAATTAAACTGATAAATTATATTCTGAGTTGAAGCTATGTGGTCATTTGAGTTAATCTTCAGAATCAAATCTAGGCAATTAATGTGCTTTGAGCAATGCTAGTCTTCTTAGATCAAGGCATAGAAAGTAAAATAAAAACTAGAATGTACTGATTTTGAACAAAAGGACTCTATGCAGATATGAAAAAATTTATTGTAATAAGAGAGTAGAGACTTTTTTAAAAAGCCATTAATATCTTTGTTTAGTTGGCTTTTCCTTGAAGGTCATGCCTTGTTTCTTAAATTATTTTTTTACACTCCAGATTTTATTCTTTTCCCCCTATTAACTCTCTGACTGTTCCACAACCCATACCTCCTCCCCACACCCTGTCTCCATGAGGATGTCGCCACACCCACACCCCACCACACCTGATCTCTAAACTCCCTGGGGCCTCTACTCTGTTGAGGGTTGGGTGCATCATCTCTGAATGAACACAGACCTAGCAGTCTTCTGCTGTATATGTGTTGAAGGCTCATATCAGGTGGTATATAATGGCTGGTTGGTGGTCAGATTTGATAGATCTCAGTGGTCCAGATTAATTGAGACTGCTTGTCCTCCTGTAGGGTCACCCTCCTCCTCCTCAGTTTCTCTCCTGCTTTTCCTAATTCAACCACAGGGGTCAGCAGCTTCTGTTCATTTGTTGGGTGCAAATATCTGCATCTGACTTTTTCAGCTATTGGTTGGATTTTCCAGAATGAAGTCATGTTAAGTTGCTTTTTGTGATTGCTCCATAGCTTCAGTAATAGTGTCAGGCCTTGGGACTTCCCCTTGAGCTGGGTTCCACTCTGAACCTGTCACTGGACCTTATTTTCCTCAGGCTTCTCTCCATTTCCATCCTTGTAGTTCTTTCAGGCAGGAACAATTATGGGTCAGAGTTTTGACTGTGGGATGATAACCTCTCCCTCATTTGATGCCTTGTCTTCCTGTTGGAGGTTGGCTCTATAAGTTCCCTCTCCCTACTATAGGGCATTTCATTTAAGGTCCTGCCCTTTGAGTCCTGAGAGTCTCTCACCTCCCAGGGCTCTGGAGCATTCTGGAGGGTGCCCACCACCTCCTACTTCCTGAGGTTGTCTGTTTCCATTTTTTCTGCTGACCCTCAGGGCTTCAGTCCTTTTCCCTCACCCAATACCAGATCAGGTTCCACTCTTTCCCCCACCCCTCCCTTCCACTTTCCCTCCAGGGTCCTTCTCTCCCTCCCCACCTATGATTACTTTCTTATACTTCCCAAGTGGGACTAAGGCATCCTCACTTGAGCCCTTCAACTTGTTGACTTTTTTCAGTTCTGTGGACTGTATCTTGTGTATTCTGTACTTTGTTTGTTTGGCTAATATCCACTTATTAGTGAGTACATATCATGCATGTCCTTTTGGGTCTGAGTTACTTTACTCAGAATGATATTTTCTAGTTATATCCATTTACCTGCAAAACTCAGGATATCCTCATTCGTAATAGCTGAGTAGTATTCCATTGTATATCCATTCTTCTGTCGTGGGACATCTGGGTTGTTTCCAGCTTCTGGTTATCACAAATAAGGCAACAGTGAACATAGTAGAACATGTGATCCTATGGCATGGTGGGACATCCTTTGGTTATATTCCCAAGAGTGGTATTGCTGGGTCATCAGGTAGATATATTTCCAATTTACGGATTGATTTCTAGAGTAGTTGTACCAGTTTGCCCACCAGCAATGGAGCAGTGTTCCTCTTTCTTCATATCCTCCCCAACATGTGTTCTCACCTGAGGTATTGATCTTAGTAATTCTGATTGGTATAAGATGGAATCTCAGGGTTGTTTTGATTTGCTTTCTCTAGTCACTAAAGACTTTGAACATTTCTTTAGGTACTTCTCAGCCATCCGAGACTGCTCTGTTGAGAATTCTCGGTTTAGTTCTATACCCCATTTTTTTATTGGATTGTTTGGGTTTTGGTAGTTAGCTTCTTGAGGTCTTTTTGTATTTTGGATATTAGTCCTCTATCAGATGTGGGGTTAGTGAAGATTTTTTCCTAATCTGTAGGTTGCCAATTTGTCTTATTAACTATGTCCTTTGTCTTACAGAAGCTTTCCAGTTTCATGAGGTCCCATTTATCAATTCTTAATCTTAGAGCATGAGACATTGGAGTTCTGTTTAGGAAATTTTCCCCTGTGCCAATGAGTTCAGGGTTCTTACCTACTTTCTTCTATTAGATTCAGTGTATCTGGTTTTATGATGAGGTCCTTGATCCATTTGGACTTGAGCTTTGTACAAAGTGACAAATATGGGTCTATTTTCATTTTTCTACATACAGACAGCCAGTTAGACCAGCACCAATTTTGAAGATGCTTTGTTTTTTCTCTTACATATTTCTGGCTTCTTTGTCAAAGATCAAGTGTCTGTAAGTGTGTGGCTTTATTTTTGGTTCTTCAATTCTTTTACACTGATCAACATGTCTGTCTCTGTACCAATACCATGCAGTTTTTATCACTATTGCTCTGTAGTAAAGCTTGAGGTCAGGGATGGTGATTCCCCCAGTCATTCTTTTACTGTTAAGAATTATTTTTGCTATTCTGTGTTTTTTGCCTTTCCAGATGAATTTGAGAATTGCTCTTTCCATGTCTTTGAAGAATTGTGCTGGGATATAGATGAGGATTGCATTGAGTGTATAGATTGCCTTTGGTTAGATGGCCATTTTTACTGTTAATTCTGCCAATCCATGAGCATGGGAGATCTCTCCATTTTCTAAGATCTTCTTCAACTTCTTTCTTGAGAGACTTGAACTTATTGTCATACAGCTCTTTCACTTGTTTGGTTAGAGTAACCCCAAAATATGTTATATTATTTGTGGCTACTGTGAAGGGAGTTGTTTCCCTAATTTCTTTTTCAGCCTGTTGATCATGTGTATAACGAATTACTACTGATTTATTTGAGTTAATTTTATATCTAGTCACTTTGCTGAACTTGTTTATCAGCTGGAGAAGTTCTCTGGTAAAATTTTTGCGTTCGATTATGTTTACTATCTTATCATCTGCAAATAGTGATACCTTTATCTTTGCTTATTTGTTTCCTCTTGATCTATTTTTGTTATTTTTTTATTCTAGCTAGCACTTCAAGTACTATATTGAACAGATATGGGTAGAGTGGGCATCCTTGTCCTCAATTTTAGTGGTATTGCTTCAAGTATCTCTCCATTTAATTTGATATGGGCTGTTGGTTTGCTGTTTATTGCTTTTATTATGTTTAGGTATAGGCCTTGAATTCCTGATCTCTACAATACTTTTAACATGAAGGGCTGTTGTATTTTGCCAAATGCTTTTTCTGCATCTAAGGAGATGATCATGTGATTTTTTTTCTTTTAGTTTGTCTAAATAGTGGATTACATTAATGGATTTTCATATACTGAACCAACTTCTTATCTCTGGGATGAAGCCTACTTGACTGTGGTGAATGATGGATTTTATGTGTTTTTGGATTCGGTTTGCAAGAATTTTATTGAATATTTTTGCATTGATATTCATTGAGATTGGTCCGAAGTTCTCTTTTTTTGGTTGGGCCCTTGTATGGTTTAGGTATCAGAGAAATTGTGGCTCCATAGAACGAGTTAGGTAGTGTTCCTTGTGTTTTTATTTTATGGGATAGTTTGGGAAAATTGGTATCAGGTCTTCTTTGAAGGTCTGGTAGAATTCATCCGGCCCTGTGCTTTTTTTTTTTT
>NW_022196914.1:46518390-46541518 GCF_008632895.1 Mastomys coucha
TTTGATTGGGAGTTTCTTAATGACTTCTTCTATTTCCTTGTGAGATATGGGCCTGATTAGATAGTTTTCCTGCTCTTGATTGAACTTTGGTATGTGATATCTGTCTAGAAAACCATCCATTTCATCTAGATTTTCCAGTTTTGTTGAGTATAGGCTGTTATAGTAGCATCTGATGAGTTTTTGAATTTCCTCCATTTCTGTTGTTATATCTCCCTTTTCATTTCTGATTTTGTTAATTTGGATACTGCCTCTGGGCCCGTTAGTTAGTTTGGCTATGAGTTTATCTGTCTTGTTGATTCTCTCAAAGAACCAGCTTTTGGTTTTGTTGATTCTTTGTATAGTTCTCTTTCTTTCTATTTGATTGATTTCTGCCCTAAGTTTAACTATTTCCTGGTGTCTATTACTCTTGGGTGAGTTTACTTCTTTTTGTTGTAGAGCTCTCAGATGTGCTGTTAAGTTGTTGTTGAAAGATCTTTCCAGTTTCTTTACCAAGGCACTTAACACTATGATTTTTCCTCGTAGCACTACTTTCATTGTGTCCCATAAGTTTAGGTATGATGTGTCAACATTTTCATTAAATTCTGTAGGGGTCCGGGTGTCAGACCCCCGCTCCGTTGGGTGCTTCTTGGGCTTGGGATTATTGAGTACCTGTGAACACAAGCGGGTAAGAGAGAAAGAAAGACATGGACACCAGGTAGCTGCATCTAGAGATGTGTGTTTACCATAAGACCACTCAGTTTAAATAATTACACTCAGGAAGGAGACCCAGGGGAAATCGAAACCCGCCCATCTAACATAAACATGAGAAAATCCATAAACACCAGACCAGAGGAGGATCTTGAAAGGGAGATCTGGCAAGCTTTTATCATAGTCATGAGACCTGTCAGCCTTTGATCTAAGGGGCTGCAGTCAGAGTTCCTCACTGCAGGTGTCCAGCTCCAGCTTGCAGCCTGTAGGGGCTGCTTTACAGAAACCAAATCGCTCCTGAGCAAAGGGGGAAGGAGTCCACAAAATTCCAGGAAGTCTTTAATTTCTTTTTTTTTTTTTATTTCTTCCCTGACCAAGTTATCATTGAGAAGAAAGTTATTCAATTTCCATGTGTATATGGGCTTTCTATTGTTTTGGTGTTATTGAAGACCAGCATTAGTCCATGGAGATCTGATAGTTCGTACAGGATTATTTCAATCTTCTTGTATTGGTTGAAGGTTCTTTTGTTACCAGTCATATTCTTGATTTTAGAGAAAGTACCATGAACTGCTTAGAAGAAGGTGTATTCTTTGTTTTAGGGTGAAATGTTCTGAAAGTATCTGCTTAAATCCATTTGGTTAATAACCTCTATTAGTTTCACTGTGTCTCTGTTTAGTTTCTATTTCAATGACTTGTCCATTGGTGAGAGTGGGGTGTTAAAGTCTCCCACTATAATTGTTTGAGGTTCAATGCATATTTTGAGCTTTAGTAAAGTTTCTTTTATAAATGTGGGTACTCTTGCATTTGGGTCAAAGATGTTGAGAATTGAGACTTTCTTTTGGTAGATTTTCCCCTTGATGAATATGAAGTGTCCTTCCTCATCACACTTGATAACTTTTGGTTGAATGTCTATTTTATTGGATATTAGGATGGCAACCCCAATTTTTTTGGGACCATTTTTGTTGCACAGCTTTTGGTAATGGTGTTTCCAGGTCTGTTAGAGGAGTCAAAGACTAGGCCATTCACAGTCATTTCATATATCCAGCACTTTTAGAATCCCAGTGCTTGTCACTGAGGTATTTGACTCATCCTGCCATGTAAAGAGTAGCTTATGGATATGGAGTTCACTTTTTATAAAGCTCCCTCACTCATTCTGAATGGTATGCACAAATGTAGATTCTGGAAACACTAATAAGGATTGCCTGCAACAACAGAAATAGTGACATCATTTCCACACCAGATTTCATCCAGACTTGTTACAATACAATTCAGAAAAAGTTGAAGCCAAATCAGGTTTAAAGAAAATAAATACCTTTTTGGAATTTCTCAAAAACAAGACACATAGAAAGATTAGCATGACAGTAGTGAACAATACATATTTCAATGCTTAGATAGAACTTCAACCCAATAAGCATCTAGGAAAACATTTAGGAAACAAGGACATCACATAACAATGAAAATGAAATGACAAAAACTGACCAGATGGTGAAGTGAACAGGAGAACTCTAAGAAGAATTTAAACAGCTGTTGTAAGGAAACTCTGTCAGCTTGGAAAAAAACAGAAATGTTTGGATCTCTTCACAGAGAAACTTAACAAAGAGATAGATCCAATTTTCAAAAGAATCAAATAAGATATTGAGCTGAAAAATACTCTAGCAAAGCTAAAATTGTGATAGAAGAAATCAATATCCAGAAATACTGATTAAACAAAAGTATTGGCTCAAAATCAGTGTATTTGAAAATATCCTGGAGGATTTACCAAGTAAGAAAAATGAAGAAAGTAAAACTGTACAGAACTTTGACAACATCACAAAAACAAAAACTGTAGCTACTAGCATTTAGCAAGAACATGAAATGCTAGTAGGGTTTTCTCATTTAAAAAAACAATAAGAGAAAATTTTCTAGATCTTAGAAAGTATATAACTCTCCATATATACAATAACAAAGTTTTCCAATCAGAATTAACTCACCCAGTCTGCCTCAATGTAACACTGTCGGAGAATCTTGCTGTTAAGGTCACAATCCACACTGGCTGGGTAGTTCTCTGAGCTAGGCAGAAAATAGAGGAGTCTTTTTTTCAGCAGTGTTTCCCTTCCTCTGCCTAATCTTATTTGGAGAATGTCTCTGAGTGCAGATGCCTGCTGTTATCTGAAGAGTGACCTTGTGCATGACTCATAATACAAGTCCCACTCTGGCTTCCAGACCTTAGGATAATTAGGTGCTGTGTTATCACTAATCAACCCTTTCTACCCAATCCCTGAAAAGCCCTTATATACCTTACCCCTGGAGCAATAAAGTAGAGCCATCTCACTGAAACTGTCTCTGGAAGTCCTTCCATCATATTTTGCCCAAACCCTGCTCATCGCTTCTACTCCATCCTCCCTTTTAGGGAGTAGTCAGTGATTCCCCAAGCAAAAGCAAGACCCCCATATTACATAATAAAGGTATTAAATGTAAAAGACAAAGAGAACATCTTCAAAGTTACAAGAGAGTGGGAAAGAAAATCCATTTTGAAATCTCAACTTGCATTAAAGCAAACTTATCTCACAAAAACCTTGCAGGCAAGGAAGGATTGGTATGAACCATTTACCATACAAAAGTAGGGAGAGGGACTGGATATGCCAAAAAGAAGACCACAAGGCTGTTAAAGGTATGACATAAAGATTAAAGAGATAGAAGTTGGATGGCTGTTTCTACATATGATGTGTTCTACAAAAAGCAGTTCTTCAAAATGATGGGGATATGTAAGGAGTGAGAGAAAAACATAGGCAGCATCAAATAGGTAAGAGCAGGTATGCAGATAAATTCAGAATACAGAATTATTGTAAGTATGTGTGTAAAACATCTTGAGACGTGCCCTTGAAGGGAATTATGAGATGTAATCTCTTCCAATGTCATTTTCTGTGAAGTGAGAAGTTTTGCTTTGCCACGTGCTTCTACTGCGATCTGAGACCACAGGTGCAAAGAGCCTGGGCCAACTGTCCTTGGATTGAAAGCTCTAAAACTATGAGCAAATATAAATCTCTTTTCTTCATAAGGCAGTTACCCCAGATAATGACTGAAGTGATAGCAAGCTGGTTAATATGCAGAGTGGTGTCTTTAACAATATTTAAAAGCAGTCTGAGTCTGAAAGTCAAAATGATATGAAATTGAAGTTACTGAAATTTATGTCAACTTTCTTACAGATTTCAAAAACAGGCTATAGAGAGGTCAGGAGTATGGATGTCAAGTAATTATTTTAGTCCTCACTAAAGACTTGTAGGTATTCAGTTTATTAAGTAGACTAATACTTGCCTGGTTTGTCACAGAAATATTCCTCACTATAGAAATCATAACATGTTCTGTTAACAGCTTCATCTGGGAACACATCAGTTTTAGCAATGCTAAGCATTACTCATGCACAGGAACCGGTGAGATCCCCTACATACTCTAGAGGTGTAGACGAACTAAGACAGCCCAAGATAAATTGACTCTGGAATAGAAAAGACAAAAAAACATTTTTAACAGGGGTGCTCTCCCACTAGAAATGCTTGGCACAGGTCTTCATCTCAAGGAATTTTGCTTGCATATTCTCATACACTTTGACACAAGTGGACATGAACATTTTCACTGAAATAGTGGACAAAGATCATAGAAAAATCTGCCTTTCTAATACAAACTCTTTTTTGTACCTTTGAGGAAAGCCACTTAAGTTGTTGTCTCTGTAGTGAGAGTATAGCTCTGTTCAGTCCTCCACCTGTGGGATAAGAGTCTTTGATGCTCTTAACTCTAAATATTTAATTTTTGCCTGAAGCTATTTCTGGTGCTTTGTGGGGAATATGGCTTAGACTCAAGCAGGAGATGAAGTGAAATAGGTTCCTGGTAAGAGATTAGCTTAAAAGATTTAGGCTAGAAACTTTCAATATGTCTGCACATGCTGATTTCTTATTTTTATTTGGTCTTATTTTATTACTCCAGACATTATGCTAAAATACTCATCTAACTTTTTTTCGTTATCCTTTGCTTTAGTTTTTTTTTTCAGGTTGGAACATGGTTGTATGAACTGAAGTCCCCAGAAGATGTTGCAGTGAAATGACATTCAATCTTCTACAAGAATGGTTGGCTGATTAGAACATCTGTAGTGATAGAAAGTGAGAAGATTGCAGCTCTCTAGAGTCAAATGGTCTTAAGTTATCTTAATCCTATTCCTCTCTCCTTTTTTATGTGAGACTTATCATTTTTGCAACTCTTATGTAAATCCCTTTGGAATGATCAGATAGAATCCAAACTTTGACAAATCTAAAGTCTTAGAGTATCATCAGACAACATCTGGGACCTATATAAATATTTTCCTATTTTCTTGTTTAGGCCTATTTGGTCTTTCCATCAGTATACTTGAAAACGTCTTTATTTGTGATTTTATTTGTCATTTTACTATAAAGCCTCAGTAAAACTGTAATCACCTTTGAGCATGGCATTTGTGGTAACCTGAATCTGTTGCTAAGCTCTCACCTCACATGTTTGACATAAGAATAAACTTTTTCCTTATTCTTCTTGAAGTGAGAGTTGTCTTTTGTACCAGTAGCTGACACTTGTACTCAACTTCGCCACAATAGATCTTTTATATACCCTAACTTCTAGACTTACACTAAAAAACTGGAACCGAAAGTATCCTATTCTTCCTGCTGCATGAAGAGCTGATTGGGATAACTAAGTCTATAAATCATGGTGCTTTATGACTATCTTGGAACTACTAAAAGAGAAATCTGATTGCACAGTTATGTTACAATGTTAACCATCCTTACAAATATGTGGAAACAGCAAAGTGAGGAACTTGCCCGTTTTAATATACACATGCAATTCTGTTTCTCACTACAGAGCAGTCAGGGACTTCAGGTCACGTCTATCTCTATTCTTCAGTTCCTTATTCTTCTCATTATGATTGTTTTGCAAACAAGGGATAAAAAGTGAAGTATGCAAGAATTTCTCTTTGCAACTTAATATACTCAAGGACTAAAATTAAAAAAAAAAAAAAGCAAGGCAGTCAGACTATTAGAAAACTTTTGGAACTTTTTTAAAAAAAAGATAAAAGTGCTTAATATTTAAAATTTTTTCTTTGTGCCCTTTCACATTACTTCAAAAAATCCAAATTTCAGTACCTCTAATGAAATTAAATTTAAAATTTAAATTGTGGAGGTGGGGGTGACCTTTTATAGACAATGACACTCATTTCAGAGAGGTTCATTAAGTTGCCAGTGCTGGTAGACCAGATCCTCCAGAGGTAAGGGAAGCAACAAGTCTGTAATTAGATGCTCTCCTTGACATTTTGTGCCACTTACCATCTCTAATGAATTAGTGGAGGTGGAGAATTCGCCTGTCCTTGGCTGTGCTCTGGATGTAACTTTAATTCTGTTTTCCCAATTAATCATTTCAAAAAGCTTCTGCTCCTCGCACTTCTTTTGAAAGTTAATGTAGAAGCAGCTTAATTGAGAGATTTGTTTCATTTTGCTGTGCTTTCTTCCATTTCAGTCTTCCACTAACTGCCTGAGCGACATGGGCAGTGCTTTAAGCACAGGGCTAACATTGTTCTGTGTTCTCTAGATCTCACAGAAAGACCATGTCATATTTTTCTTTCTCCTTTCATGACTCTTCCTCTCCATGCTTTTCTTTCCTCCACTTCTTTCCGTTTAATGAGGTTCAAGTTCAAGTCCAACTCTTTGTTCCCAGTTCATTGTCCTGAAAATGAAATCCACTCTTAGGTCAGAAGTGCTTTTTATAAACCACAGAACTAGTTGTGAAGCCTGAACATATTGAGAAATAACTCCCTAAAGTTTTCTGTTTCTCATTAACTTTTAAAGCCTTGCTGACTACATGTGCTCATTACACAGAGTTGTAAATGATGTTTGAGGAAAATGATTCCGGCCTACTCTGTGCACAAAGAGAATACAAACAAGCATTTTGTAGTTGCTTCTCCAAGGTGATGCGTGTGATAATACTGAGCTGAGTAACTGCTATGAAAGCTTGAAATCCCCAATGTCTCAAACCACTGAAAAACAAACATGAGATGAAAATGTATAATTTGTTTCATGTTGGCTCTCTTACCTCCTACTAACATATTAAATGTGGCAACAGATTCTTTTTTTTTTTTCTCAAAGATACAATACCACATGAGGAACTGTCTTCTTCCTTCTGCCAGATTACTTCTTTCCCCCTCCTTCTGGCCTCTTTTCATTCTTTATTAGGCTTGAGATTTGTTTTTACTATTTATTTTGTTATTAATAAAACCAGCCTTCATGATGCTGGCCATTGAATAATGCTGGCTATTGAATAACCAGCACAGATGTGACCTGTGGTCACATCTAAGCAAACTGAGCTCCCCTGTGTGTTGCCATTTGCAACAAATCCTGTCTTATGCTTGGTCATTTATATACTTATCTTCTTATCAGAACAATACAGGGGAGTTCAGATGTTTACCAAGAAGGCAGACTTCAAAACCACAATGATGGTTGTCTGCTTTTAATGGTTTTTCAAAAAAGCAATTGTCCTATCCAAAAGCTTTAAGCTATTGCCAAATGTCTTCTTCAAAGTAGAAGACTATCTTCTGAAAAAAATATATCTTCCAAAAGAAGTGTGCAGTTTTGCTGAGGATAAACTAGAGGCAAGCGTCATAGAGAGAGCAGAAGCAAACATGCATCTTGCCTTCATCCTTTTGCAAAAGGGCAGAAATATGATTACAGCACTGAATAACTTCAGAGAGAAGTCTCTGATCTTGAGTAGCTGGAAATATCAGGCTATGCATATAATGTATCTGTACTGAAAAAATTACTCATTTGAAAAGAAATTACCCTTATCTCTACTCTCATCCCCCCCATCTCTGTAACTGGTGTTTGTTTTTTTTAGTTACTAACTCGAAGAACAAAAATGGGAAAAAAATGACTAGTTATGTCTTGCTAAGATTTTACCAGAGAAACCAGGTTTATTCAGGAGAGCACCTGAAACCAAACCCTCATATTGCCTCAGAAAGTATTGATTTCTTGGCCACTGTTAACTTCTAGGATTCCAATGACCAGTAAAAAACAGGCTGGCATGCACAGTGAGCTGCATCTAATGAGGATATCTCCATTACTAAGATTACTCTTAGTCCCTTGCTGCATGGTCACAATGCTTGTGTATACTATACTTCAGAGCACTTTTCGTAGTTCATATGCATTTGCTGTGCTATTCAAAGGCAATGCTAATGTTCACTGGGACATCAAATTTCCTGAGTGATGCCATGACACTTTTTCATCCAAGTGCAGTCCTGAAACTTTCATGCAATGCTTCAGTATCAGAGGTTCCAACTTTCAGCTCAGTATCAAATCCCCTAAATTTGGTCAATACCTTGGAAGATTAATCTAACCCAAAAATATCTAGAAAGACTAGTCCAACTGGAAGAAGAGTGATTCTATTTCCAAAGTCATGTAGTTATGGTCTTTATTCTGTTTTCTTTCATGTACCTTTCTGATAGGTAGGGAGTTAAAGACTGAAGCACTAATTTTTGTTTTCCTTGTGAGAAAAAAGGAGCACATGCCTTCATGCTTTCATATTATGCACATTTCTTTACAGTTAGGAGTCTAGACCAGGCCAGAATTCCTGTGTGGCAATGTCTAGATTTGATCCATTGCTTTTTCATGACTTCTTTACCTATTGAAATATACTTTAATTGATTGTGGTCCCTGGTATTCTAGGTAACTCAACTCCTAAAACACAATTAGTGATGACAGACAAGGGCATAGAATACATGAAGTAAAACTCTGTCTTGGAATCAATTCTTTTCCATTTCCTTCTGAGTCTGTGACTGGCAAAACAAAGACCTAGAGTGTTCATTATGATGATTAAATAAGATATTATAGGAGACATTGATAAATATATACTTAAAATACCCATTTATATCACAGGAGAAAATTTCATTTATGACAACCATAATAAATTAAATATGCAATAAAGTCAACAATAAATATAAAAAGCATGAATGCAGAAAACTTTATAATTCTCTTGAAAGACCAAAAAGCAGATATGAACAAACATAAAGATACCTTTGTTGGATATGATAACATCCCAAAAAGCACTGTTACTTTACAAATGAGAAAACCCCAACTTCATTTTGGAGTTAGGTAAATTTACACTAAAATCTGGAAAGAAAAGTTTGGCCATTTGAGATTAATCATGTACAAAGAGGAGGATTAGAATGAATAAGAATCAAAATATACCATATATTTTTCATAATTAAAACAGTATAATACTATTACAAAGCTAAGTAGACAAATCAGTGTAACAAATTGGAAAGTGTATAAATCTACCAAGTATATACACAATGTTAGTCTATGTTTAAGCAATGTCTAAAGACAAAAATGACTAAATTTATAGAACTATGTGTAAATTCTAACCTATTAGCCCTCAATACATGAAAAGATTCCCATTCAAATGTATAATAATAGTAATTAAAATGACACTCAGATATTATTTCTCACCTGGAAGGTTTGGAAAACTTGAAACACATAAACACATGAAGACACAAAAACCTTTGAGAAAATGGAGTCTCTCATAAATCAGAGGTAAGAACTTATTGCTATTGTTTTCTGGAGATAAAATTGGCAAAATAAACATACAAAAAGTATTTCAAAGTTAAATTCTGACCTAATTAGCTCTGCTTCTGATAACTAAAATGTTTCACAAAGTGAATATATATTTGTATGGGTGGTGGTGGTGGTGGTGGTGTGTGTATGTGTATGTGTGTATATGTGTGTACTTACAGTCATTGCATCACTGTTTGGAAGTGAAAGCATTATAGGTAGTCTACACAATGGAGAGTAGATGAGTAAGATTTTTTATATTTAAAAATACAGTAGGATATATCAGGAAAAAAAGTGAGGTACACATCTTAGAACGGTTATGGCTGATACCTACCATCTCATTCATTGCATCATCATAAGATGCAAGAGTGCTTATAGCTTATAGTTTTAAGACATTTGTTAAAAAACAAAAATTCATACTCATCTGTGGTTTATAAAAAGTTGGTAAAGAATAAACTATTTAGAGAATGACACAAGGGAGAGATATCATAGATATTATCCTAGAATAGTAATCAGAACTCCCATGACCAGTAGCAGACTCTACAGCTATGTGTCTCTGAAAAGAGGACATCTCTCGTACAGTATTTCTGCCCAAAATACGTACCATGAATTTGATTATGAAGATAAAAAAGTAGTATAGATCAAGAAATGTTATGTGAGTAACTGGCCAGTATTCTTAAGAAATACAAAGAATAAAAAACAAAGAAAGTAATAATGGAGACATAAGAGAGAAAATGCTAACTGCAAGCAATATTTGATTTTGGCGATTTTCCCCCTTACTCTTCTTTTTCACATTCACCCCCTCTTCTTCCCAGCACTCCCCTTTTGTTTTTCTTTATTCCCTTCCATCTTGGTTTTAAATTTTGAGGTTCTGCTAAACAATTTGTGTATATGGTGCATATGGCAAAGGTGGCAGAAAGCTTATATTTGAATTGACTTAATGATCACCTCCCCCAAGATTGAACTCATAATTTAAACTGCCAAGAACCAGTGACTAGACATCCCAGGGACCTAGACTAAAACCAAATACTACTAGTTTTTAAAACAACAACGACAAAAAATTGTAGTGATAAAATTACTCCTAATGATATTCTGCTATACTCAGAGATCAATGCCTTGTTTAGCCATCATCCAAGAGGCTATCTCTTGCAGCAGATGGAAATAAATAGAGTTCCAGAGCCAGTCAGTACACACCACACATACACACCCACACACACATGCAGAGAGAGAGAGAGAAAGAGAGAGAGAGAGAGAGAGAGAGAGAGAGAGAGAGAGAGAGAGAGAGAGTAAACCCAAAATGGTATATCTCCATCAAATCTCTCCTCTAAAGTAACATGAATAAAGCTTACATGAACTGACAGACTGAAGCAGCACGAACAGGGCTTGTACAGATCTGTACCAGGGCCTCTGCATAAATATTATGGCTTCCAGTTTAGTGTTTTATTGAATTTGTGAATGTGTAAACAAATGGGTTCTGACTCTTATGACTTCTCTTGGTCACTTTTTCTTCTGTTGGCTTGTCTAGTCCAATTTTGATGTTCTAGTTATTGTATTGTATTGTATTTATCATATCGTATCATATCATATTGTATTATTATCTCTAAGAAGCCTGCTTTTTTTCTAATGAGAGACAGAAACAAAGTGGATCCAGATTTGGAGGCAGGGTTAAGGAATTAGGAGGAGTAGAGAGAAGGAAAATTGTAATCAGAATACATTATATGACAAAATAATCTATTTTCAGTAAAAGGGAAAGAAACAAAAAGAAATTTTTACTCACTTGAGTAGCTAGTGCTGTATATGCAATTAGAAGTAGGTGAACATACTTTTGGGATTCCTGTTCTAAAGTTAAACTTTATCTACTCTCTCTGCTTACCATTTCTCCCCACACAAAGGCTCAGTTTGGAAACTGCAGATGGCCCACCTACCTTCACACTTTCTTACCCCATCCTTCTCAGGCAATCCTATTATCAAACCCCTGGAAATCAGTTCTTTCTTTTTTCTCAAACATTCATAGACATTCACATTCTCTTAAGTACGTAGTCCTGCTTCAAAGACTCCCCATTATATTGTGCTATATTTTGTTTTATTTTATAAATGATATCATTATCTCAGCCTATGCATTGTTCAGTGTATAAATGATGCTTCCTAGGTGGATGAGATTAATTTCAGAACATCTCTCAATATATATTGCTAACAATTTTGGTTATATGATATTTCTGATGACTTTTATTAAAGTGCATTCTGCTTGCTACAATCCTACCTCTCCAGTTTCTTATTTCCCTTAAAGTCGCTCTTCCACATTCATGTCTTTTACTATTTTTAACTCCAGTGAGTTTAACCTGGATGTCTCTCTGTGATGGAATTGAAACAACCCATTGGAGCCTCGAGGCTCTTCAGTAGAATACAACTGATATGATGACTGACTCTCCCTCAGAAAATACCAGTAACCAGTAGTTCAGCAGGAAGCTGGTGGGTTCCAGTGAGTCTGCCTAATCCATGATTAACTATAGATGAATTCAATGTTCCATAGGGTTTATGTTTGGCTCTTTCTCTAATGGTCTGTCCTTAGTTTACTACCAATAACATTTGTTTGTACATGCTATTTCATTAGTCTTTTGCTCATTAGAAACAAATAACATTTCAATTCCAATAATAGTAATTTAGTATTTTTTTGGTGACATGTTAAGAAAAATTACACTTCTGGTGTATAATTTTCTTTTTCAATTTGTTGTTGTTGTTGTTATTATTATTATTATTTTTTGACACAGGGTTTCTCTGTGTATCCCTGGCTGTCCTGGAACTCTGTAGACCAGGCTGGCCTCGAACTCAGAAATCCACCTGCCTCTGCCTCCCAAGTGCTGGGATTAAAGGCATGCACGATCACTTCCCGGCAAAGAGTGCCGGATGCCCTGTGTGAGGATTGAACTCACGACCTTCAGATTATGAGACTAACGTGGCTCCTTTATTATTCTTATCCATGTTCTTTTTTTTTTTTATATAGTCCTGTTATAGTCCCCCTCCTGGTCTGATCTCTGACAGTTCCTCATCTGATTCTTCCTCCCATACCCTACCTCACCAGATCTTTCCACTCCTGGAGCCTCAAGTATCTCAAGGGTTAGGAGCATCTTCTCTCAATGAGGCCAGACCAGGGAGTCTTCTACTGTACATTTGTCGGGAGCCTTGGACCAGCTAGAGTATGCTACCTGGTTGGTGGCTCAGTGTCTGAGAGATCTTGGGGTCCAGGTTAGTTGAGACTGGTGGTCTTTCTATGGGATCACCCTCCTCAGCTTCTTCCAGCCTATTCCTTATTCAGCAACAGGGATCCCTCCCTGGCTTCTGTCCATTGGTTAGGTGTAAGTATCTGCATATGACTCATTCAGCTGCTTGTTGGGCCTCTCAGGGGGCCATCATGCTAGGCTCCTGTCTGTAAGCATACCATAGCATCAGTAATAGTGTCAGACCTTGGAACCTCCCCATGAGCTGGATCCCATTTTGGATTTGTCACTGGACCTCCTTTCCATCAGTCTCTTCTCCACTGTGTGTCTGATGTTCTTTTAGACAGGGGCAATTCTGGGTCAGAGTTTTTGACTGTGGGATAGCTACCCCATTCCTCCACTTAATACCCTGTGTTTCTACTAGAGGTGGACTTTACAAGTTCCTTCTCCTCACTGTTGGGCATTTTATCTAAGGTTCATCCTTCTGAGTCCTGAGCGTTTCTCACCTCCCAGGTCTCTGGTACATTCTAGAAAGTCCCCCGTCTCTTACCTCTTGAGGTTGCCTGTTCCTCGAAGCAATTGAAACATTTTTGTACATTTTACATTTTTATTTTAAGTGAAGTAATTTTCAAAAATATCTTTCTTTATATATACACATATACAAATTATATATATTTTAAAACTTCAAAAAATGAGTATAAAGAAGTGCTACAAATTTCAACAGAAAAGCCTAAAGTTTTCCTAAATTCCTCGAAAAATGAGACTTTCTTGTTTGAAAGAAAATTTGCTAAGTCTGCATAAGAAACCATCTGGACAGTGTCATCAGTTTGGCCTTCCAGAATGTGCCTCTGTTGTCAGGATCTCCTGGTACTTCTAGCATTATTCTGTCTCTGCCTTCCTCACAATCTCTGCTCCTCTAGTCTTATCTTTCATAAGAGGTTAAGAAAAGGGGCATTGCTGATCAGCCAGCAGGAACTGTCAAAACATCCATCATTCTAGCCTTCCTCTTAAGAAACAAAACACATCATTCTCCCAGCTGGGTTCCTCTCTTACCGCTAGTCCTGGATCTAAAACCATTTGAACTTTCCCATATGGCTTCCAACATGTGATTATGTCATTCCACCAGGAAGCCACTCAAAAGACATTTTCTCAGTTTGATTTATATTTTTCTTTTATCTCTAATGTGCTCCCAGGAATAGTCTTTCATTGTGGTTGTTATCCTTTTGCCTGCTCAGTTTCTTGTCATTTCTCTTCATTTTTCAAATTTAATTCACTTAGTAGATAGAAGGAACAAGTAACATAGAAAGCATTTTCATTCATTGTAGATCTTAGAACATCATGCCAAGCATTCTCGTTTTTCATACTTGTATGATCGCTCTATGTGTGTGTGCCAAGTAAATTACAGTGAATTAGACTGCATTTATCAAACCTTTATAGTGTAAAAAAATATGAATTTACTTACATTTGTATTTCAGAAAGAAACCATTTATAAATATATAATATCTGGTGATTGAAGTACAATATATTAAAGCATAGTCATTATTTGGAACAGAAAATGACACATAAAGAGACTGAGTGATTCACCTTATTCTGGCCATGGGATGCACAATTTTTCATAAAAAAACAGAATGCTTTAAAATTGTGACTTGGAGAATTTACATTCTGGTCATATTGAGAAAGGAATAGAAGATGAATTTAGAACACAAAATCTAAACCTCAAAATTTCATTCCTAAAAAATAGTTTGACAAAAGCCTTGGAGAATAAGGAGAATTTTGTAACTGACATTAAAGATAAAAACCAAATTAAAACAAACAAAAGAAGAACACTCTTCATATGAGAGACATTGAGAGACTTTCTCAGAGGAGAAAAAGCATGGTGTTCATCTTGCAATTGATTTACTAATTCATGTTCATTTTATTCCTACCAACATCATGACATTAATCTAATTCAACTTGAGAGTGAAAGTAACTCCTTTAATTGTCATTTGGATGTTGGAGAAAACATTCTTAATGAGTGATGAGACACAATTTATGTTCAAAGGAAGAAGGTTATTTTATTCCTCCAATTATTGACTAACCCAACAAATTTCCTTCAACTTTGCTCAAAAATCTAACAAAATACAGGCCTGAGTATATGTGACTATATTTGTAATTTCAGAACTCAACAGGCTAAGTCTAGGACAAGCCTAGATTATGGAGTAAGCTCTATGACACCATATGAGATCAGTATCAAAAAACCAAAGCAAAACAAAGCCATGAAGCTAACTGTACTTGGTTGATATAGACTCAGATCTCAGAGAGCCTTTCATGATTGTAGATGGTATAGAAATCCTGGAAAAAATAGAAAGGTGTCGGGGTAGATTTCCCATTAATTAAAAGGTAACAGTGAAAGATGTCCTGGGATACATTCTTCTTTCAGACAAATTGTATTCAGGTATATATTATATATTTAGACTATATATTATGCATATGTATGAATAAATATACATGCATTTATGAGCACATATACATAACTAGAAAACAACCAGTACACTGTTTTCTTGATTTACTGATACATTTCACCACATATCCTGAAGGTCTCAAAAGGTTTGGAACAAATGAAGATGATCCAGTCCAAAGATACCATTATTAATTATGTCACTAATTCATCAAATCAAGATGATTATTTTACTTGCTATATATGCTTCCTATCAGTAATCACATTCATTCATCTGCTAGTTAAATATAACACACGTCTAAAAGAATTAGAGAACCTGCATTTGTCTTTGATTAATTAACTTCTGAATGTTACAATACCAATTAGACCTCTAGCCATATACTAATTTATTAAGAAATAGAAGTAGAAAGTGTAGATACGGGCTCTAATTTCATAATTGTTGTATTTTGATATGAAACTGGTTAAATCCTAGGAAACTGGCAGTGGTATCTTCTGGTGGTTTTGCCTCAGTAAAAGATATTGAATGTGTTTATTTTTAAAATCAATATAAATACTTTATGTGCAAGTGACAGAAGACACAAGTATGGACGTAAGGGAATGTCCTGACTCTTTTAACGCTTTCTGTTCTTTGTTGTTGTATATATACTTCTCAATTGTACTTTTGTTCAGACAAGGGTCACATTATCTTGAAAATTATTTATTTGTGAGCTGCATTAGTAATCAAGTAATCAATCTTTAGTTTCTCATAAACCCTAAAGAGATAACCATCCAACCCCTCCTAGCACTAGCCTGGTCGGGGGAAATTACTGGACTCAACCAAAGTGACTAATTGGCTGGATCTGCTGTATACCCTGCTTTTCACAAAGCATTTCTGTAAAACTTTGTATCTCACACAGTTTGGATAATAGTTATAGGAACAGTTGAAGCATATTTACCACTTCATATATATTCTAGGGTATGGTATCATTGGCCAGAGTGGTGAATAGAAGCACACATGTTACTGAAATACTCAATTGTCCTTTCCACTCTTAAAACTATACAGCTGATTCTGGAAAAAGCTAAAAGAAATTGAAACAACTACTATTCATCTCCAATCTCCCAATTTTGAGAGGACAAATCCTTTTGCAAGTCATTCTGCAAAGTCCTCAGTTTTAATCAGAATATACTGAATAAAATTCAGCTATTGTCTGTAAGTCAGTATAGAGTAAGAGATAAAAATTGTACCAAGTTATACTCTGGTGGTTTTCTGAATACAAAAGAAGAATCTGATTCAGAAAAATGGCTTTTGTAAAATTTTTCACAGTATTTGATTAGCACTACTCACTTTCCATTGATCTCAGCTTGTCTATATCCATTGCATCTGATCTTCCTTTCATGCCTTCTGGGAAACCGTGGTGGCATGTTTGACATTATTTGTAAAGAACAAAATAAAATACATTTCAAGAAAGGACCTGAGGTATCTTTGTGAGTGCAATATATGTGCATTTAGAAGCAGTATCACTAAATATGTCTACCATCGTATTCCAGTAAAATTGATGCTTAGCTAAAGTAAAACTGTGACTGGATGATTCAGTTCCAGTGTTTAAGCCTGTACTGAGTATAAATGGATTACATCGAATCATAACTGTCTAAAGCTTAAGAAATTCCTTTTGTGGTTCTCATGGGATGCACCTAGGCTTATCTATAGCTACAAACATTTATTCACAGAAAAGCATAATACTCTAAGAAAGATCTAATGCTTTTTTCTTTTTTGGCCTTTATTTGCTATGTTCTTTATATAGCTCATAGTTGCATAATAGGCATTAAGTAAAAGGATTTAAAGCTACTGATTTCATGATAAGGAGAAAAATTTTGCACTTCTTTAACATTTACTTTTTCCTAATATTTACTGTATATGATAATATTTGAAATTAAATTTGTTGATATCTTCTAAGAACTAATACATCCCAGGCAAGCCACAGAAGATTCTTTTCAAGATTAAATAAATTTGTGCTTGAGATAACTTTTTTATTCAAACTAGATATTTGATAGAGAGCACATAAACATGAGAATAACACCTTTGTTATGTAGAGACTGTATATAAACAGGTAGCTATAAAGGGGACTAGAGTTATGGTCTTGATAAGCTTCTGATTCAGTCGTAGATTTAGGTCAATGGAGTTTAGATCTTAAAGAGGATGCAATCAAATATGTTTTTTCAAGAGTTAGCATTAAATCTTTATCATTTATGGGTTGAATTATAGCTGTGCAGGAAAAGAATATGGATAAACATTTGTATTAAGAAATTTTCTGTTTCTGCATGAACATTACAGCTTAGATAAGTAAAAGATATAGGCATAGTCTGTTGGTTATAAAGTGACTTAAACCACCTGCTGCTGAGGGGCAAGGGATGTACAATAGCACAGTCATTGTAGCCCATCACTTGGCACATTTCCCCATTAATCCTTATGTCTGAATAAAAGATGAGTTCTTTTAGAGGTTTAAATCTGCTAATCACAGGTTGAGAAAAAGGCCTGTTTTTTTTTCCATCTGGATGAAGCTTAAATACAAAGTTCCAAAGAAAAGCACTTTCTCACCGGAACTAGCCAAATCAAGATTTGATTATGATGGTACTAAAAGTGTAGGTATTTAAAAAGAGACAAAATGCATATATATTGAGACATTCCAAAGAAATAAATAAGTACCACAAAGTTATAAAAGCAAACAAGAAAGAGTATAGTGGTTCGCATAGATTTGACTCTCATAGATTCATGTATTTGAATGCTTGGCCCAAAAGAGTTACACTGTTAGGAGGTATGGCCTTGTTGGAGGAAGTGTGTCATTGTGGGGATGGACTTTGTCATTTCTATGTTCAAGCTCTGCCTGTTTGGAAGAGATACTCCTCCTGGCTGCCTTCTGATCAAGATGTAGAAGTCTCAGCTCCTTCTCTAGCACGACATCTGCCTCGATGCTGCCTTGTTATGCACCATGATGATAATGGAGTGAACCACTGGTACTGTGAACCAGCCCCAGTTAAATGTTTTCTTTATAAGTTGTAGCCTCAGTCATGATATCTCTTCACAACAATGAAACCCCAACTAAGACAGAAGTTGTTACCAGGGACTGAGATATTGCTGTGATATGCCTGAGCATCCTTTTGTTTAGAGTATTGTGGCTTTGGGGACATTGGAAAGCAATAGAATAATTTAAGTGGAGCTTAATGGACAGTACTAATAGAAGCATGGGAGACAACATCCCTGAATGTGATATGAACTTTAGTATCCTGGCTCAATAGGTTTCAGAAGAGAAGAATTTTGGTATGTGGCAAAGGATGTAGTTGCTTTTTTGCCCTTGTCTGAAGAGTCTGCCTGAGGCTAAGGTGAAGAGATTTAGATTAGTTGCATTGGTAAAGAAAATCTCAAAACAACTTAGTTTATGCTGTACCCTGGGTTTATTCATATGAAGAACATTTTGATCAAGCACAGCAAGCTTAGAACAGAAAAATACAAAATGTATTATTTAAATATTAAGGGGGCACCAGGAAGTAGGATAGAGCTAAACCCTATGTTCAAAGATATTAAATGGAATAAAGGGAATAGTGACATCTGGGTGAGATCCCACCCAGCTAAGTTTATTGTTTATACTTTTGCAGTTAAACAAGAAATAGTTATATCATGTTATACACTTGGCACTGTGAGAGGTAATTGTTTTCATTTTGACAAAAGGAGATTGTAATAATTATTCTTGATTGTCAACTTGACTGTATCCAGAATGAACTGCAATCTAGAAATGGAGGACAAACCAGTGATCCAGATCTTGCAACATAGTGGCTATGTTTTTAAAGATCTTGTGGGAAAAAAATGTTACAAAATTTTAGATTTAGGTGTGACAGTACCTTTAGTTGCAGAATTCAGGACACAGAAGCATGCAGTTCTCTGAATTCAAGGTCAGTCTACAGAGCAAGCTACAGGACAGCCAAACTTAGGCAGTGAAGGAAATCATTGAAAACGGAAAGCTGTAAAGATCTAATAGAGAAATGGGGTCATGTTCCAGCCCCAGCAAGCAGCAGAACTTGGCAGATTGGGCGATATGGCTGTGACTTTAGAATCAAGAATAGAAGGGGTTACTGGGACAATTGATCTTGGTTAGTGGGAGCTGAGAAATTATCAATGATTAGGGAAAGACTGGTATCCCTGAGGTAAAATGTTTTGGAAGTCTTTTCTGAGACTGCAAAGAATAGACTACATAGATCACATTGAAGAGATAGGCCACCTGCTGACACCTGGATTTGGTAATGTATAATAATTACCCAAGTGGTGCTGGTTTTGAAGGCATGAATGGCTCATGGAGAGCAGACAAGGCTTGGCACTGTGAGAGGCCAGGAAAGGCCATTGGTGAAGGTCCAGCCTTAGTGGCAGTAAAGCCCAGGAATGAAGGGTCATGTAATTTGAGACTTAACACCATGAACTAAGTGTTCATGGGAGCCTATGAAAGGTGAAAGTATAGCCTAATTGCAACAGAAGAGCCCAGTGTATTGGAAATGTCATTATTGTGGAATGACCATCAAGAACAGCAGCACCAGTAGAGTGGAGTCAGTCAGATCCTAGCGTGCTATAGAGGCCAGAGATTCAGAAGTAACCCAAGCCCTTAAGAGGAGCCCAGAGAATCATCTGTGGATCCCAGATATTGAAACAAAAAGCTGTGAATTTGAAGTTGCCTTGGAGATACCAAATATTAGAGATGCCAGAGTCATGGGGTAACTGCCAATAAAAGCTGCTAATAGGGAATGGACACAGCACAAGAGAAAAAATTATATTGTAGTCCACAAAGATGAAAAGAGTTATACATGAGACATGAAGATACACAGTTTGGAGTTTGACTAGTTGGTTTCTGGTCTTGCACTGGTCCAGTATTTCCTCACTATGACATTTTGGGATGGTAATGAATATCTTGTGATGCTGTAAGTATGTCATCTGCTCATTGATTTTAGTATTATAGGTGATTACATTTAAGAGATTGAATGAATCTCTGAAGAGCCATTGGACTTTGTACTTTTAAACACTTTTGAGACTGTGATAGACTACAGGGACTTTTGGAGTTGGACTAAATGCATTTTGCCTTATGTTATGGCTACAAGTCTTTGGGTGATACAGGTGTGGAATGTGATGCTTTGGATATGTTTAGTCTTCATAGATGAATGTGTTTGAATGCTTGATCCATGGGAAGTGGGGCTATTAGTAGGTATGATCTGTTTGGAGTAGGTGTGGCCTTGTTGGAGGAAGTGTGTCACTATGGAGTTGGGATCTGAGACCTCTATGTTCAAGCTCCACCCTGTGTGGAAAGAGGGTTTCCTCCCTGTTGCCTGAAGATCAAAATATAGTGCTTTTGGCTCCTCATACACCAAGTTGGCCTGCATCTTGCCATGCTTTCAACCATAATGATAGTTGATTAAATATATGAAACTGTAAGCCAGTCTCAATTAAATGCTTCCCTTCATAAGCATTGTCTTGGTCATATTGTCTCTTCCTAGCTATGGAAATCCTAACTAAGACAGAGAGATTGGTGAGGATAGAACCAAGCTTGACTGTGACAACCTAATAGCAAACTAGAGAATTTTATGAGAATTTCACTGGACTCTCAGCCATAGTTATGTAAGGGCAGAAAAGTAGAGGAGGCATAAGAAAGATTGAAGCAGTTGCAGAGTATCCTGAAGAGAAAGATAAAGTAATAGAGATTCTGTATTGGTGGTATAAAGTCTAAATATTTTCCAGGAGTGAAGAAAAGATATGTGTTCAAATTGAAAGTGCACGTTTGGTATCAAGGAATTATGAATATATACCATAGACTCTTAACAGTTATGCTGTAGAATATCAATGCAGAGAACGCTACTAAAGTGTGGGGAATGGGAGGGAGCCAGGGAAAGGGGGGAGTAGAACAGATTCCAGCTAACTGTTTATCAGCAACAACAGATGCTACAACATAACAGAGAGAAGCTTCAATAACTGAAGAAAGATTACTGTCAGCACAGAATTTTATATCAGCCAAATGACTATTCAAGAGTCTAAGCAAATTAGGATATTTTCTGATGCAAGATGACAAAGCCCTTCAGATGAAAGCATTTGTTCAGGAAGATGAAAAAAGCAGCAGAAAGAGCATCTGCAGCAATAGAGTTGAGAATTAGCTACAAAAATGCAAGATAAAAAATGAACAGAAAGGAAAGAAATGCACTGGGCATATTTTAAAATTCTTTAAAGGAATATTTTGAGCTGAACTTTCTAGTATAGTGGCTGCTGCTTACAGGTAGCCACTTATATAAAATGAAATAAAATAAAAATAAGTAAAATTGCCAACCTTCTGAGAGTACTCAGTGGTCACATGTATGATGATTTCTACAGTGCAGATTCATTTATAAAGTATGTCCATTTTTGTTCTTTTGTTTGTTAGGCAACACGGGAGATGTTAGGAATATTAAGAAAGCCATATTTTTTCCAATTTTGTTTTCCTTTTGTTATATTTTTTATTTTGAGAATTTGACACATGCATATAGTTTCTTCTGATTACTGTAAGCCTCACTCTGTTATCCTCTTCCCATTTGTATAATCTCTTTGAGTCCTTTTCTTATATTCATCCATTTTGCTGAGACCCATTGTGTTTAACCAGGATGCTCTGTATGTTTATGGGTTTGCTACTATTTATTGAGGTGTAGTTGGTTTATCAATAAATACATAATGGAAGAAAGTATCTGTCATCTTTCAGAACTGACCAATAACTCATAAATTCAGATAGAAGTTGGAAGGGCATGTGAGCTCATCCTCATGATTGCTGCTAATTTTGTGTAGGTTGCTTGCTCTAAGATCTAGACTGCATTGCCTGTATTTTATTGTGCCTAAAGCATAGTATTCTACAACTCTTTGTTCATGTTTTACATCATTCCTAACTCCTATTCCATATTGTTTTGTGAGTCTTAAAAGTGGACAGTAGGAATCTCTTACTCAGAGCTAAGCATTTGAGTTACATTTTCTTGAGTAGCAATGCTTCTCTGCATCTGTTGCTTTTCATTGTAAAGAAAGGTTTCTCTGATTAAGACTAAGAGTAGCATTTGTCTGTCAGTATAAACATTAATATTTATAAGGCAGATTGGCACTGTGTTAAATAACAACTGTAAGTTCCCTCTTTTAGGCCTAAGACTGCCTCAACCCTGGACTTCTAAGTAGTTTACAGCACAATGCATGCATTTTCTCTTATGAAGTAGGTCTCAAAACCAGTCAGAAGACATATGGTTGGCCAACTCCCTCCTCTTCCAAATCATGGCACTTTTGTATCACTGTTGATATCTTGCCTGACAATTTGTTTTTGGAGTTTGTAGGGTCCTCAGTTGGGTAAGACTTTGGATGCCTTTTCTACCCCAATTGCTTATGTTCCACCTTCTTACACTATGAAAGCTGCACAAAGGTAAAACACATCTGGTTTGGTGTCTCTGTGTCTTAGATTACATGTGTGTGATGTCTTTAGCAACTGCTCCTGATTAACTAGTTCTTCTTTGCAAACCCAGTATAGATGGCCAGAGCCTTATATTTTGGGGAGCTCTAGCGTCTGTAATCTATGGCTCAAAAGCAAGCACCTAGCACTGGGATAGTAACCTCTAGCTATTAGGTCCAAAATTTTCAGCTATGCTGTACTTTTAAATCAGATTAAAAAGTAGTACATTGTAGTGGGGCGTATTGTATGTGGAAAGAATTTATTTTCAATAACAAAGTAATGAGAAGTTTTAAATGTTACAAATGACTAAATATTTGTAAATATATAAACAAAATTAAACATAACCTTACCTTGTCTTGAACATAATCATTACAGAAGAAAGTAATATGTGTCAATGTTGCTTTTTTAGTATTCTTCATTTTGATATATTTTTCCTCATTCCCTTCCATCAGGAAAGAGTACAAATTATACCTAAATGTGATAGTCTCTGGCTTTAAGAATAACACCTTGGCTCAACTTATAAAATTTAATTTAATGTATAGTTTAATCATATGCAAATTTTTGTCACTTCTATATTTTGTGTGTCAGTCAGTAGTTAAAATAAAACTGTCTCAAACATTATATCCAAATAACCTCATGCTGGCTGTAGTCTTGTTAAACTTTGGAAATCATTTTTAGTTATCAAAATCTTTAAAACAGTATATAAAATGAATAGATTTGTAATTATCTTGGTAAAATTGT
>NW_022196914.1:46544935-46554752 GCF_008632895.1 Mastomys coucha
AAAAAAAAAAAGACTCAAGGTATAATCTCTTTACTCTACTCCACTATAAAAAAAAAATAGAATATATACTTACAACATAAAATGGCACAGATTATGCATTATTACCTCAAAGAGAGCAATGAGGGCATAGTAATGAAATGCTAGACCAAAGCAAGACCAAAATCCAGCAGAACAGACACCAAATTCAGTAGCTGCATCTCTAGTATCAAAGAGCTTTAAAAACCCTGCCATTCCAGTTGCTGCTGGTAACATAAAACTCTCTTTCTTGGGCAGAATCTATTTCTGCTATAAAATTCTTCTTGACAGATGTCTTGTGGCTTGGGCATCTCCAACATCTTGGGGTCTCTAATGGCATCTCAAACTTTACTTCCATTTTTACCCAATGGCTTATCAGTGCCTCTTTTCTCTCATAGCTTTCATGCAGTGACTCCTTTTCCAAGCATTGTCTGGCCTTGATGGCTGTCTGAACATATGGAGACAGAAGTCATGACCCTTTTACTCTGTCATCCTTTGAGACATTAAAGCCAGCACCACAAGGATGGCACTGTCAAGTTTAACTGATAGTTTAGGATAGACCATGCCATCTTTGTGCCACATTGATGGTATCTTTTGTTTGTGGCTGCTTTAAAGGACCATTAAAACCCTTAGTCCTCTTTGTTTCACAAGTTCGAAGCTTATTTGTGTGGGGTCATTCTCGGAAAGCATCTTTCCCTTTTATTTCAGTGGAGACTCTAAGTCTCTATTCAATGGTTTTAATACCTTTAATAAGTAAAGCCATTTCTTCTTCCTAAGCCTTGTCTGTAATATCAAGATTGCCAGTGTTCTTTTTCTTAACAAATTGCTTAATTTATATTTATTACTATCTTATTGGTTCATTTCCCTGTTGACTTGCACAAGACCAGTTACTAATAACCATGTGACATACTCAATATTAGGCTGTCTTGGAATGTCTTCTAGCAAAGAAATTAGTCCATTTATTTTGAATGTAGCCTTTAGAAAGTTTTTTGGAGCCAGGCAGTAGTGGTGCATGCCTTTATTCCCAGCACTTGGGAGGCAGAGGCAGGTGGATTTCTGAGTTTGAGGCCAGCCTGCTCTACAGAGTGAGTTCCAGGACAGCCAGGGCTATGCAGAGAAACCCTGTCTCAGAAAAAAAAAAAGTTTTTTGGGCACAAGGAGAAAGTAACATCATTTTGCTAAAATATCTCTAGTCCAGCTGCTAAGATTGTTTGTCCCTTCCCACACTTCTTAAGCTGGGTCTCCACAGTCTGCATAATTCTCAGTACTACTATCTTCTTAAACCCTACTAGAATTGCCCAATAAGTTCTACTTGTAGTGTTCAATTGCTATTCTAATCCAAAGTTTCAAAATCTTTTGCATTCTGCTAAAACCAAAACACAGAGTAGTCAAGTATATCACAATAGTCAGGTCTGGCCAGATTCTGTATTAGTTACTTTTCTATTGGTGTAATAAAATACCATGACTATGGCAATTTACTGAAGAAATAGTTTATTTGGATTATAGTTCCAAGGGATAAAAGTCCATTATGTCTTGGTAACATGTCAAAAATGTGGCAAGAATGGTGAGAGGATTAGGAGGCAGAGGGCTGGTGAACTTCAAGCATGAACATAGAGAAAACTATAAATGGTGAGTCTGTAAATTCTCAATGCGTGCCTCCATAGACATACATCCTCCACAAGATCAGGCCTCCTAGTCCTGTCTAAACAGTACTGCCATCTGGGACCAAGTACTTAAATGCCAAAGCCCATAGGGCAGTGGTTCTTAACCTTCCTAATGCTAGGACCCTTTAATACAGCTCCTCATGTTGTAGTGACGGCCTTCCACCATAAAATTATTTTCTTTGCTATTTCATAACTACAATTTTGCTACTGTTATGAATTATAATGTCAATATCTGTGTTTTTACCAGATGGTTGTACATAAACCTTATGAAAGGGATGTTCAACACTGAAAGTGGTCACGAACTACAGGTAGAACACTAGTACTATAGGGGATATTCTCTTTCAAACCATACATATGAGGATGTTAACAATTTCAGAAAATGTCTTTGACAAAATCTGGCACTGATTTATGAAAATCCTGGAAAGAATAGGGAAATGAGGGAAGTATCTCAACATAATAAAAGCATTTACAACAAAATTACAGCTAATATCACTCTAAATGGAGAGAAACTCAAAGCACTTCCATTAAAATCAGACAAAAGCAAGGGTATCCACTTTCTCCATGCTTAGCCTGTAACATATTAAGTCTTACCTGAAGCAATAAAATAATTGTTGTGTGACAAAACATTTCTTGGGGGGATGAAGCACATATTCACTCAACTCTGATAAGGAGCTCAATATAATTTGCAGAGCAAAGCACAGGTACCACCAAAACTCAATGTGGTGAACTGTGAACTTTACTGGAGTCTTTAGAGAAGTATGGATGAAGGGTTATATAGAGGGGTTACACACAAAATGAGTGACAACTCACAAAATCTGGGAAACTGGAGTAAACTCCACAGCCTCACGGTAACTCCAGAGGCTGGAGAATATCCTAAGTGACTTGATTGGTCTAAACTTCTCCCACACAGCTTGGCTGGGTTCTGCTGCTTCTAGGCAGCTAGTCTGGTTTTCGAGTCATTTTCTCAGCTTGGTTCTATTCTTCTGAAAGTGCCTCTCAGCTGTTACTGCTCACTCTGGCAGGGAGGGCTCTAGTGAATCTGGTCACTTTCAGGGACTTCTTGAAGGTATTTTGAATTGTTTCCTTTTCTGCTTAAGGTGATTCCTTGCACATGAAATGTTTCAGTCTGGGAGGAAATGGTTACACAATATAGATGAAAGAGATAGGGGAATAAATTGAAGAGAAGAAATCCAAATATTCTTATTTATAGGCAATATAATTTGGACTACAAAAGACAATCACAAACTTCTATGGCTTTTAAAACATCGAACAAAGGAGCAAAATACAAAATTACCATGCAAAAATCAGCAGTTTTCCTATAAACAAGCAGCAGAAATCCTGAAGGAAAAAAATCATGATAGCCCCAAAACTAATGCAAATTGAATTAAATTGTCTGGGAAGTCCCATTCCTCTTCTTTCCACTAACTACCCCACTAACACTAAAAAATTCCCAACGAAGGGAAGAAGGCAGAAGCTCAGTCCACTTTCCCTGACAACTGATGCAGCCCACCCACCCACTAGGAGAGCCCACCCAAGGCCTCAGCTTCTGACCATGTAGAGGCACCATCCCAGCTCCTGGTTGATATGTTATCACCCGCAACCTAGGATCGATAGAACCCTGTCATCGTAGCCTGAGCTAGCAATTTCTCTGGTCTTCTCTGGAACTGGTGAACATGCCCAGGACTTGTTCCCAATAAACCTGCTATCATACTTTTCCAATTTGGCCTGATTTGGCTTATTGCATTGGCAAAGAAGCTCATTATCCAGGCAAAAAACTATTAACTATAACTAAGTAACTGAAATACTTGTGTAATCAAACCTCTAAGACATTGAGGGAAAAAAATAGAACATCAGCAAATGTTGGATAGGAATTGGGCACTGAAGCTGTCATTTCAGAGAAGCTCTGAGGACTCCCTCATGGATCAGATGCTGAAAGAACTGGGACTTCCTTGCCACAGTAATGATCACATATCAGATAAGGCCTTGGTTTCAAATGAGAGGTTTGTTTTTCCATGTGGTCTCTATTGTGTTTCTCTGTTAACAGTTTTTGACACATAAAGAAATAACATGATTACAATCCCAAACTGTGTGCCTTTAGGGAAATCATTGATTCTAAGATGTATTTGTAATATTTACTAGTATCTTCAGACTGAAATATCAAGTTTCAGTAAATAGTCCACAAAGTTTGATGAATAACAGTAACTACAATTATTTCACTACTTCTTTTGTAAGCCTTATAGGGGATTAAAACATTCCCTCCTGTGGAGAAGCTCCTTAAGCCATTAGGTAAAACAACTCAAAACAGCTTCAGGCAGTCACCCATGAAACTAACCAGATTGACTGGGCTCCTTTTTCCTAGAGTAAATAACCCAATTTGCAAACCTGTGAATCTAGAGCAGATACCTCGAAACTGAGCAGACTAGAAGAAAGGTCATCAACATCTCCCAGCTACTAACACTGACCTACAAGAGCTACCTGCCTACAAGATACTCTGGTGCAATAATGACACAGATGTTGCTGGAGCAAAGAACACCTTTTGCTAAGATTTTAAACTCACTCCATCACATGGAACCTTATCCTGACATTGCTGAAGTGACAAAGAACTTGAGACTAAATAGGTCAACAGTATAAGGAGAAAGTTAATACTATAATTTTGCTAAAGGGACACAGCAAAAAGTGAATGCTAGTTACAAATTGCTATACATTGGTTATTTAACAGCTTCAGAGACTGAAATATTCCATCCTGCAGGGAAGCACTTTAAGCAGGAAGGTAAGAAACTCAAAATCCCTTTAGAATGTTGTCTCTGAAACTGACCAAATTCAATAGGCCCCTCCTTCAAGTAAACAAGTCAAGTTTCAAAGAAGACTCAGATTAGACTAGCTAAATGCCTGAAAGAAACAGAAACCAGTCATGCTTCCTGTGAGTTTTAGAGCAACTAAGTCAGTTTATATACAGGCTATAAATTCCAGGTTCTAAGCTTTTGTGAGCTATCAACTGACTGATGTGGGTAGGTTTTTGAGATGCAGCTTTCTTTGAGTGATTTCTGCTTCTGTAAATAACCTGAAAAAAAATCATTGGTTCACCAAGTTGGACTTTGGTGGGATCTGTTAGTCTGTTACAGGCTCCCTATTTGAGGTGAATATACATGTATATAGCATCCCCAAGAAAAAGTTTTGTTATACAACATCGATATATTATCTTTATTATTTGATATACATCAGAGTGATATTTCCATTTCACAATTTATGCATATGATTCAATAGTTTGAAGAATATGTTATTGATGGTCATTAAAGTTTGAAACTGAAAAGGTCAATTCAGGACCTTTGGAAAATTCCACCAGACCCCTCCCCTCCTGGAAGATAAATGTCATGGAGGACTTAGGCACCCCTCCCCTCTGGAAGGGAGAGGCCAATTACATCCCTCAGACTACAAGGGGCAGGGAGATTGATCATCAGCTACCTGCAGGTGGGGGAGGCCCAGATTGTGTAGACACATTCCACAGGGTGGACAGACCATTGGCCACCTACAAACAAGGGAAGTCCTTGCTACTTCATTCTCTAAAGACCAATCAGTTTAAAAGTCACACTGTTCTGCAAGTCACATTGTGCCTCATGCCTGCAGTTCTGGAAACTGTATTAAAAACTCACCAAACAGGTTGCACATGGTCGTTCTCCCGCCTTTGTGTGCTGGAACAATAAAATTCCTCCTGCTTTTGCATTGATCCCTGACTCCACATTGTTCACTCAAAGAGTCTCCAGTAAGTTAAGGCTTATCAGAGTCTTACAAAACCTTTAGAAATATCATGATCATAAAATTTTTCATGTATTTTTTTCTGAAGGAACTTTAGTATTGTCTATACTGCCTTTCAACAGTAGTTCATAGAGCTGCTCTGAAGCAGCAGTGTTGAGTGATCATGACACAGATGATAAAATCTGTACACCTAAAAACATGAATTATTTGCAAAAATCTGCTGAGCCCTTAAATTAATTTAACTAAATTGTCCTTGAAAACTATGAGGTCATCATGTTGAACAGGATTCATCTGTGAGTGGAGACTAGCATTACATTGATGGCAAGCTTTATGCTTAATATTTTAAAATTTTTGTGCTTAAGAGAATTATAAAGCAAAATTCATCTTCCAAATGTTAAGGGTTGATAAAGGTTGATTTCTTCAATTGCCTGATCTTGCACAACTTTAGCCAACTGTTGTTTATGCAAGGTAATATAGGTCATGAGGTCAACCATTGCTTCTGCTTCTGTAAACAAAAGCTTGCTTTGCAAGACAGGACCTTCTGCTTGCAGGAGACCAGAATATAACTTTGTTTCTTCACGTTTATTAACCTTGACTGATGTGGCTGGGTTTTTCATTTGGGAATCTCTAGTCCCAGGTTTAGACCTGCCACCAATGTATGAATAAAAGCTGCTTCATTAATAAAAATTATTCATGGTCAGACTGATGAATCTTTGAACTGACCAAGCCCATAACAGAAACTACTATTATAACTTCACTTTTCTCATTTAATTAGAACAGAATTAATTTAGAACAGCTCATTGATATTTCTGAAAATTATATTGGCATTTTACTTTGGGGCATAATATTTTAAAGTAACTAGTACCTGACATTCTCAGACTGTTTCAATAGATTTATTTGGAGGTTCTCACACAGTTAATAATATTGCCATTGTTCCTATGGTAGATAGTAAATGCCAAGATTAGCTGTGCATATTATGTTTTCCTACAAAATGAAAATTCAGTGCTTGCTTTTTAAAATTTATTATGATTCCTCTTCTTGTAGTTTCTTGTCACAGAAAGAGATTATTGGGAACAGTTCTTAACAAGCATTACTATCAGTAATATTTAGTTTTAGGTTTATAATATACTAAATGACCAAAGTACAAGGTGAAAGCTTTCATATTACTGTCTCCACTCTATACATGACTGGTTTCTACTTCATACCTACTTTTTACTTCCAACAGAACTTTCATTTTTCTTCTTTTCTACCTCACAATGCAAGGTTTGGCAGCCTTACAGTCTTATATCTGTATGGGTCTCAGCACAAATTTCTAAATCCCATGGTGTTGGCTGGGCAACTGTTGTCTATACTTTCCAAAGACTTACACCTAAGGGTAGAGATGGCCCTCACTCCCTAGCTGCTTTTGCCCTTTTTCTTTATTTTATAGCAGAAAGTTGGCAGTCTGTCCTTGAAAGAAATAAGTTACCGTGTATATAGAAAAGCTTGTAAATAGTGAAAAGGATGGTCATATATTAAGGTGAGAAATATATTCATTAAACAACTGTTAATGCCCAGATTCCCACAGAGACTATAAAACTACCATGTTAATGCTTGACACTTTTGGTGATTTTTGCTGGTGGGTCTAGTTCTATGGCTTTTCAGTTCTTTTGCTCCAGCTAATGACACTCAGCCATGCATCACTATGCAACCTGTTTACTTATTCTTAATCGAGTAAATCCTTTTCTCTAGTCATTAAATTAACACTGACAATTGAAGAAGCAAGAGTGTTGAAAGCAAAGCCTGAGAAATAATGCACTGTTAAGCATTTCTGAGAGGGACAAGGAGGCTGCTCGTCTGTATGCTCACACAGGTACATGCAACACTAGCAAACTGAAAGGAGAATAGCTTCCACATTCACATATCTATATCTCCCAACTTCTATCTAGGAGCCGTAAGTTCATTCCAAAGATGATGAAATAGCTACCAAGAAGTTTTAAGTGATCTAGGCAAGAACTATGGCTAATCGTTTGTTACCCTAAGGATTAGAAGATACATATTTCTACTAAGTGGCTGAAAATGATGCAGATTGCCTTTAGAGCCCATGGGTAGCCATGACATTGATAAATATTTCCAAATACATTTTAATGAATTTGTTTTACTTGAATAAGACTGCTTTTAAAGTACTATGTTCCAGAAATTAATTTCCCCTCTTTGTAACATATTACATTAATCCCACACTGCCCGAAAGTGCACTCCCTCTTGAGTAATACATCTCTCTGAGTCTAAAAAGGAAGGAATTGCTGGTTTCTCAAACCCATCTTGATCACATTCTTGCAAACTTGGCCCTTCTAAATATACCTCAGCAAGGACAGTACACTGATTATGCAAATGAATTCACTATTTTCTAGGTCACAGCAAGCAGTATTAGACATAGGATGTGCCAACAGGAATATCAGGGGGCTCCATTGCAAGAATGTGAATGGTTTCTGACAGATTTTGACTTGAATAGAAGGGACTATGTAACTCTTCTCTCAAAGCTCACTTGGAGGATTTGAAGTTTGAGACTATTCTGCTGCAGAAAGGACTTCATGTTGCTTAGCTGCCCAGATACAGCAGTTGGAGGGCAAGAAGCTAAATTGGACTCATTCTACTCTATTATCAACCCTGCACAGTTTAGGAAATTGTTTGGATCCTAAATTCATCATCTGAATAAATTTGCTTATTTTAAGTGGGAACAGAGGACAAATATTAAACTATAATTGCTAACTCATTGTTAACATATGCCAGCAAGACTTAACTAAATAATTCTGGCTAATTGGGTTCCTCTGATGCAAAACAAATGACAACATTGATATTCACCCAAGATCATCAAGAAGGTTGATATGTACTTAAATGTAGAGACAGTTCGTTAGTATTCTAAGATAAAGCAATTCATTATTCTCCAAGTTCTCTTCCACTATAAGACAAAATATATTATTTGAGATAGATATTTATACTGAAAAAGGAATATAGTCTGGAAACCTTGGGATAAATCCTGGTTTGCACTGGTTTGGCTCTACGTACTCACGATGATGGTGATTTGGCTCTACATACTCATGGTACCCTAGAAATGCTCTGAACCTTGCCAAATCTTCTGTTATCTCCATAGGAGATGAAGTAATTATTAGTCCATGAAAGGAATTGCTGCTGTGCTAGATATTTAAAAACTCAAGACATCATTATGCTAGTGACAAGGAACACTGAAACCACATTATCATATTTACTATTTTTTAATTTTGTGTTTAAGCCTTACCATATTTTGGTAAATTTTAGGGACAAAAGAAAGTTATCTCTAGAAAGCTTGTACTTAAGATGTAATAAATATGCATTAAACAAACACATTGGCTTAAGATAAGTGTATTTTAGATATCTAACATATAGCATGGTAAACAAAGTCAAATAGTGTATGAATGATAAACTAGAAATTCTTAGCAGAATATACTCTAAGTAATCTTTCATATCTACACATGAATAACTAATTGTGAGAGAGGGTTATGTGAAATTATAGTGCTTATTTCACACTGAATAAATACAAACTATCATTTTAACTGATTCATATTTTTATTAGCTATATTTTTATTAATTCTATCGCAATAAAGGTATTAAAGATATATTTATTAGAAGGGACAATAGTAATTTTCATTTTACATAGATCTTTTTTATTTGCTCAGTACTTTCAGACCCATATCATTTGCTGCTCATTCAACACTCAGGAACAGTGCTATCTATAATTTTCCTGTGTGTATAGCCAAGTGTCTCTAAACACTAAACTCATTCCTCATCTCTAGCTGATAGATGTCCAATCGTGTGGTGACCAAGCTTTGGATCACTTTCTGTCTCTGAGTGAACATTGGCACAAACTGTTCCAAAAGTTTACAGATGTGCCCTTTGCTCTTGCAGTTGTACACTTTATAAAATGAATACTGACAGCAGATGACTGACTTCGAACTCTGCCCTAATATTCTCCAGCATCCTGATCAAGACTTCAGCTCCTTAGAAAGTCAATGTATGAACAGTTAGTAGTAATTATACCCTTGGGGAGGAAATGAGGTCACAGAATAAGGAGAGCTCTGAACTCAATAATGCCTGGCACAGGAAAGAAACTCAAGAGTTGCTCACTATCCTTTCCTTGTTCTTTTGTTATTATCTAGTTGACACACATACTCCTGTTCTTCATATATCAATTACTTTCAGAAATGACTAATTTTCTACATTTAATCACATGGGGTTTCCATAAATAATTAAGCCCTGATTTTTAACATAATTCAAAACATTTTTAAAAGCTTTAAATAATTTTACATTGGAAAAGCTGTATTTATGAAGTTTAGTGTTTTGTTGATATACATACATATATATATATATAT
>NW_022196914.1:46554762-46558873 GCF_008632895.1 Mastomys coucha
ATATATATATATATCTTAAGAAATTAAGGTAGTTATCCTCCTAAGATACTATGACAAACCGAAAGAACACTTGTGTGGAGTACAGTCCAATTTCCTGGCACTCAAACATCTAGCATTGTATCAAGGGGTTGTAATAAGCAATCCCTCTGGGTTCTTTTAACATTCCCTCTGGAAAGGAGCATTAAGGATTAGTCAGTAACCCATTCTTGGTTTGTTAGATGCCTGCAATAGTGAGAAAAATTACATGCCTTTTCTTCTTTAAATCAATTTGCAGATAAATGAATATCTACCAATCAAGTTTGTGTTTGAACTACAGAAATGGTGCATTTCCTTGCAAGCAAATTTCTTGAACATAAATTAAAAGTCAGGAGTATGCATCTCTGAGAAATGCTTGGAGACCTTGGCCTTCATGCACAGAGCTAAATCTTCAGACTCACTTAATAACAACGTTAGACTTTTCCCTTACATAGATGAAGTTTGACAAGAGCTGCAGAAGAGAGGTGTGAAGGAAAATACAGACCCTTGTTCAGATATAATAAAATCATCTTCAAGGTGAACCACTGACAAGTTTCTACAAGAGAAAAACTGCCAAGTATTGTCTGTAGCAAAGCCCAGCATAACTCAACGAAGATTACACCTTGATTTATTTTTCATTTCAAATTGTGCTTGTGTATGTGTTTCCTCCCCCTTCCACCCACTCATTTCCCTGTCTCTGAGCTTCTTTTTACCAGAAGGCGGTTTGGCAGAACAAAGGTGTCAGAAGAAATTCAGGCAGGCTGACTGAATGTTGCCTGAACACACAATGGAGTTTGCAGCGTGACTCAGAAAAATAGAGCCCAGTTATTAAATCCCAAGAACTTTGTCTAACTGAAGAGAAAAACGATGAAAAAAAGGAAAGAAAAGAAAAAGACGAAAAACAGGATTACCAATGTAACACAACAGAATGCCTCAATTTGAAGAGTCACTAGTCATTTAAAATTTGATTACATTGAAAAAGCTTGTTATCTGTAAGTGGTCTTTAATCCAATCAACATAAAAAATCACAATAAGGAAAGTTCACTTGTTCTGTGAAATTTATTTTCACCATTTAATAGAATGAACTGTAGGCTGAGTACCTACTGTTGGTTGGGTAGCCCAAAATATTAGACTGTAATGGAGACATCATTCATTAATATGAATCTTTTCTTGTTTCTACTGAATTCGGTTCTTTGAAAGTAGAGCTACGTTCTTAGATAATGTTATCTCTGTTTATCCAGCTTTTTAATGTCTTTCACAATAATTAGAAATATTAATAATTAACACCAAAATAACAGTAAGACCTATGTAATAATGTCAAAATGTAATAATTTGACAGATGTGGCAGGTGCTTCCTATGTTGGAGGAAAGCTATGTATGTGCCGTAAGTGTGTGAGAAGTGAGCTTGCAAGATTGAGGCATGATGCGTGAAGGACTTGTAGTAAAATGAACTCAAAGATATGAATATGGGTAAGAGCAATGCCAAAGGTTTTGGTGGCCTCAGTTATTTAGATAACAGGTCATTTAATTCTCACAGGATACCTTTATTGTTTTGTTTTCTGTGATGGAAAGATGAAGTAATCACTAAGGCTGTGGAATTTCCAACTTCCATTTTTCTCTATTCACCAAGCCTTGAGAAACAGCCTTCTCTTTAGTCAGTGGCAGGGAATATTCAAATTTTAATATATTTAGGTACATCGATACAGGATCATTTCTGAGACAGAGGATATCTGACCTTTGTTTACAAAAGTATAAATTGCTTGGGAAAGGTGAAATCAAAGAGTTAGAGATATGGAAAGGGATTAAATTTTTATAAACTAACTTTGGGAAAAACTAATAGGAAATGAACTCACATTCACATGAGACTCCAGGAGTTAAGGCTAATCTAACTAACTCCAAAGATCTTGGCAGTGTGGTTTTATCTTTGTAATATATAATGTCCCAGAAGAGTTAAAAATAAATAATTTGAAAGGTTAATAGGCATATTTGAATAGACACAAAATAAACATGTGTTATAATTTTCAATTATTTTTTAAACAAAGAAGCAAATATATCCAATGTTACTTTTAAAATAGAGGCATACATGCCCAGGAATGTTGACACAAATTTGCTAACAGAGACAAATGCCCCACTGGAAAGTATAACATGGTATTTGTGTTATGTTTTCAACCAGCAGGAATTAATTTGGTGTTATTACTACTAGATGAAAATAAATTTGTATAGTCATTTATAGTATTATTTGTATTACCAATAGTCTTTTGCAACTTTATTTTTACAGTTTCATCCCAAATCTGTCAAATGTTCAATATATCTGTTAATAGATATTAAAATTATTTCTCCTAGTGAATCAGATGATCCTCTGACAACAACCAATATGCTGCTTAGCAATCCCAATGGCATCTTTTGTCCATGTTCAAGATCAGAAGTTTCTTAATCTTACACTAGAAGGATAAGCATTTTTATCTCCCATCTTCACATTATTTCAACAGAAGAGAGTCTAGAAGAAAGAAGGAGGCCAACAAAAGCCTAAGATGAAAATGAATTAATGGAGGAATGAGACATGAATATAGTCAAAGTTCAAAATGCAAGGGGAAGAAAATATCTATATGACACCCAATGTTATATATAATGAACATACATGAGTAAAAACAAATATTTTTAAAAGTCTTAGATATTCATTAAGGTTTAGAATTGATATTCACATTTGAAAATAGTAATTTTGGCATGTTTCTTCAATTTTGGAAATATCTAAAATTGAGAAGAGAGTGATTTTCATTCTCCACTCATTAGTAGTCTTCTGTAAAGTTTATTTTATTGATTTATCTTTCTTTAGAGAAGAATCATCAGGACAAAGTGTAATATTCCTGTATTAGTATCATCATGTAAAGGACATATGTATGTATCCAACTGCTTGTGCAATGTGACACTTGGGATTTAAGTAGCTTTAATTTTCTATCTTCCATCTGCAAATCCTACTCCTAGTTTTTGGTGAAGAATAGTATAATACAGGTCCTATTCTAGATATCAAGCTAAATACCAGGGTTTGGAATGAGGATAGGAAAGGAAGAAATATAATAGGATTATAATTTCAACAGACAAAAGAAATAATTTAAAAAGATATAGTCAGACCTAAAGGATCCAGTGACAAATTGTGCAGATAGGTGTTGGAGTTATGATCATTTCTGTATCCAAAGAATAGAATCCAGCTCTCCAAAAAAGAAGGATGATAACTGAGACTAGTAACAGTAGCTGCCTGTATTCTCATGGTAACTTTGTTCCCCAAAAAACTCTTTGAAGTGTACTACAAGTAAGACAATGAGATATCCTCCCCCAAGTTGGTTCTGATTGGTAAATAAAGATGATGCAGAGCAGATAGAAGTGAGAATTTTAGGATTTCCAAGCTAGGGGGGAGAGCAAGATCTGTCATGTTGGGAGGAGAGGAGAGAAACCAACCCTGAGCCATGCAGGACAGAGCATAGCTGCCATGTAGGAGCCAGGGGATCAAGGCCCAAGAGGGCTGCATGTCTGGGTCTAGGGCAGCAAAGATGGAATATAAACTTTAGTAAGTAATAACCCAGGAATATCAGAGGGATGTTACCTATGTGGAGGTTAGGAAGTGGCCCAACCATTGAACTCTTTAAGGCATATAAAGTAAAAAGGTTGTGTGTATGTGTCTTTCATTCAGGAGCAAAGAACATTGGGGCAGGAAGTAGCATTAATTTGGTACCATGACAAGTGGCTACCTAAAGAGAGCACTAAGCAGAGCAAACAAAGTGTAAAATATTAGACATCAAACTTGGTATAAGAATAGCAGGGTAGCTTTATGGGAACAAGAGTCTGTTCCTGACTAATTTTATCTCTATGTAATTGGCTTTAAAAAGGGCCAGGTGTAGTCATGGATTCCTTTAATCCAAACAGGCTGATTTCTGTGAGTGTGTGGCCAGCCTGGTCTACATAGCTAGTTTGAGGACATCCAGAGCTACATAGTGAGACCCTGTCATAAAAGAATGAAAGAAAAGAGAGAGAGGAGAGAGAGAGAAGAGAGAGAGGGACAGAGGAGAGAGAGAGAGAGAGAGAGAGAGAGAGAGAGAGAGAG
>NW_022196914.1:46558883-46562801 GCF_008632895.1 Mastomys coucha
GAGAGAGAGAGGAGAGAGAGAGAGGGACAGAAGGAGAGAGAGAGAGAGAGAGCAGAAATTTTTCAATTATTTGAATATTAGGTATCATTTATGGTTGACTTACAGTATTAGTAGATTGTCTGTGACTTGATTAATAAAAATGTTAAAAGTAGGAATGAGTAGGAATGATAGACTTGCAATTAGGAAATCCTAGAATTCAAGGCACAGGGTACAAATCTGAAATGATAACCCTGTCTTTACTCTGTTGTCTTTTCAGAGTCTTGCGATCATTTTCTCTGTCATTCAGGGTTGCCTTTGACTGGCTATCATTATGAACATACTAGTCATTGCCAACTGGCATTTACTTTGCAATGTATATAATATGGTCTTTAAATTAATTTTAAGAAACAGTCATATAATTTCTCTTTCAAAATCCTATTCTTTATAGATTGGTTAATTACAGTCACATGGTATTTCACTCTTTCTTAATAGTTCTGTATCTTTCCCATAAGTTTTAACCTCCCATCTTTTACAGCATATATATTATAGCATGTGATTATTATGTATTACAGTATATATATATATATGTAGTATTGGATATATAGCATATATATGTATATAATCATGAATCAGCCATTTTGTGCTTAATATAGCATGTACTTATGCTATAAGCTCACTAGAGCTGATTACTAAATATTTGGGAATTTTGTGCTGATGATTAAATTTACCATTGTAAGAGTATTTATCATCAGTTAAATTTTAGTCTTACAGCTGAATTGTCTACTTTATACATAAAAAATTAAGATACTACAAGAAAATGGTAATGAGGCTGTTCATAGAACTAGTATATAGGCAATTTCTGTTTGCTTTCATGCTATGAATGTTTTGTGATTCTGAGTTACTATAAGGAAACACTAAAATGAAATTAAATAAGTAATTGCATTCCATCTGTTTAATCTATCTCGGTGTAATGCTTGTAGCTTTAAGTAGGAGATATAACAGCATGATTGTACAGACTTCTGCAAAGCAAACCAGGCAGGAGTGTGATTGTAAGAGAAGTTGTTCCAACAGTAAAACTCATTCTTTATAATAACTGTTTGACAGTAGGCTTTACAGTTGAGTTTTATTTCAGTTACAGTTCAAATACAGTCGAGTTAGTTCAATCTCAATAAACAGTATTACAACCTGATCTTTAGAATACGTTCCTGTGTCAAATAATCACCAAAATGTCAAGGATGTCCAAGAATATATGTATATGTTAAGAATGCATAACATAATTATGTAAGAATACATTATAAAGGCATTTCAGTCTGTCTGAGGTGGGCTGTTCTCAAGTAGCTGTGAGGCCAGCACACTGCAGCCATGATGGAGGCTGATGTGAATCTGAAGGCCTATTCCCCTTGCAGATGAACACCTCACCAAGAAGCTGCTAGACCTTGTTTAGCAGTCATGTAACTACAAGCAGCTTCAGAAAGGAGCCAATGAAGCCACCAAAACTCTCAACAAAGGCATCTCTAAGTTCATTGTGATGGCAGCAGATGCTGAGCCCTAGGAAATCATCCTGCACCTCCTCTGTTGTGTGAAGACAAGAATGTCCCCTCTGTATTCGTGCACTCCAAGCAGGCTTTAGGATGGGCCTGTGGCATCTCCAGACCAGTCATTGCCTGTTCTGTTACCATCAAAGAACGCTCTGAACTAAAGCAGCAGATCCAGTCCATTCAGCACTCTACTGAAAGGCTCTTGGTGTAGGCTGTGACCTCTGCCCTTTCCTGTCTACTCCCACCTTGTTTGTGTTAGCATCTACTGTTTTCAGCCAGTTTCTACTATATTGTACTACATCTGTTTTTGTACTTTGATTTTTGTCTTATCAGGATTCTTTTTCACCATCTCCTCATTCTCTTCTACCATTTTTGAGTCTCTAATAAAAAGGAAATGAAATGATAAGACAGGTGAAAAGCAGGATATCACCATTTAATAACAGAAAGAACCAGGAGAAACTTAAGCCAGGGACAGTGTATACTTCCATCTGCAAACTTATTCCACTGGACAGGGCAGGATGACAGTGACACTGGTCCCTTGTGCCTTTGACATAAGATCTCCATAAATGTTACCATCACTGAGGAACTTTCTGTGGATAGCAGTCCCTCCTACCCCTTATCATTTGAAGAAATATAATGTTAGGCCTATGTTTGGGTGCCATTTATTAATGTCCTGTGTGTTTTTGATGTATGTAACCTCATATTCTCCCGTATCTTGAGGCTGTGACAGCCTAAAGGGATTCTGTGGAAATCGTGGCTATTTGGCTGCAACTTACAGCAGATACAATGCTAGCAGGAAACATCCTCTCCTTGGTAAATGGGGATTTCTTGTGGAGCTGTTTGACGCCCGAGTTGGGAGCCCTTATCCTGTTCCTTCCACAGCATGGGTCGGGTGTATTCTCCGTCACATGAAGAAAGTGATAACATGTTCATTATTGAGCTTCATAGTAAAGATGTTCATATTTCAGTTAAAAAAAATACATTATATAGTTATATAAATATATATTACATAAATATAAACATTTATATACAATACAAGCTGAGCACTTCTATTATTAACTGATTCCATCACAAGGAAATTTTGCCAGTTACTCTTCACACTACCAAACAAATACTCTCACGCTAGGTCACACCTTGCTGGCCTACTTGCTTCTTAAGGTCACATGCTTTTCCCCAGAGATTAGCCAGTTGTCCTTTTCACAGGAGCTGTCACAATCTTCTCTGTAGAACAGGATCTTGGCAGCTTTTTTTTCCCTTAGTTGTGCAGGTAACACTGTTATTCCTTGTAATTGGTGACTGAAGTTGACCTACCATTCTAAAGACAAAAGATATTAACTCCTTTCGGTGCCCTTCCCGAAGCCTTGAGCAGGCTAAATAGACCTTAAGGGTTTGCCATAGTTGGACCATGACCCAGGTGGAGTCAGTTTCCTACAGGAGTAAACTGCTTGCTTTGCAACATAATTCAGCTGAAACAAAGGATAGGTCTGTGGGATCTCCCTATAAAAATGCAGTACTGATTACTACACTTTGAGCCTTGATCAGAAATTTACATCTTGGCTTCATCTTTCTCTTGTACCCCATTCTATTTCATTTCTAGCCTCCCTTTCAGATACCCAGCCTCCCTTTCAGGTACACCTTTCCTCATAGACTTCTGTATTCCTCTTTAAAGCTTTTTCTTTTTTTCCTGTTATATTCATCTATCAGGCTTACTGTACCTACTAACTTCTGTTAGTTGTTGGAATCCTAATATAGGATAGCTGTGTTACTTAATCATACTCTCCAGTGTTAACAACAAGCTTGCCTGTCAGGTGGAGAACCACTTGTGTACACTGGAAAGTTTTCCTCTCAATGAATTATCAAATGACATTTATTATGATTTAAACTTGCTTATTTATTGGATTTTTCAGACAGTCTCTTTATATAGTGTTGGCTGTCCAGAAACTTGCAATTTATAACAGACTGGTCTCGAACTCATAGAGATCCACATGCCTTGGCCACCCTCATGCTGGGATTGAAGGTGTGTGCAATCATGCCTGGCTTGTATCTGAACACTATGAAAACTTCCTATAGACTGAGCCAAACTGTACTGCTTATATCAATAGTAAACTCTAGGCCTTCTTACAAATGAGTAGTTTCTTCTTAAATTCCTAACATATTTAGTGTTAAACTTGGTGCAGGAAGATTTTTTTCACTTCCTTATGTTTTTAACTTAAACATAGAGCTATGGTCTCAAAACACAAATCATGTAACATTGAACTTAGATAGGTTACTTTGTATTCTTAGGTTTCATCCTGATTAAAATCAAAACTTGTATGCTCAAGATATTTGATTCCTCTGGGCATATACCCAAAAAATACTGCAACATGTAAGAAGGACACATGCTCCACCATGTTCATAGCAG
>NW_022196914.1:46563358-46567813 GCF_008632895.1 Mastomys coucha
ACCTCGGCCCTGTGAAGGTTCTGTGCCCCAGTGTAGGGGTATGCCAGGGCCAGAAAGTGGGAGAGGGCAGGATGGCAGGCATGAGGAAGGGGGAAGCAACAGGGGTTTGGTTTTTGTTGTTTTTGTTTGTTTCTTTGTTTTTTGGAGGGGAAACTGGGAAAATGGAGAAATTTACATGTAAATAAAGAAAATATAAAAGAAAAAAAAGAATTAAACTCAAAAAAAAAAGAAAGAAAAGCAGGAAAGGGGATAACATTTGAAATGCAAATAAATGAAATATCTAATAAAAAAAGATATTTGATTCCTCAAAACAATCTGTTGTTTAAATATTTTATAAAATTTAATAAGCTTGCCATATATACATATATAATTTATATCAATAACATGAAAACTAGTTTTAGTATCATACTTTACATATAGTAATTATTAATATGTTATATCAATTGTCTATTATCTATCTATACTATATTCCCTCAAGTTACACCTATTTTTCTTAGTTCCATAATTTGAAAATGTCATAAAATAGCTAAGTCTGTAATCCTGATGGTTAGGATAAGGTTACTTTCCACACATAAAGCAAATTTTACATGCCTCATTCAGAGTAACACATAACTTTATTATTTTTCTCTTGTTTTGGTAATATAGAAACACTAAAAATCTAACTCTATGTATATTCACATTTAAACTTTTAATCTTATCACTTTGTTAATTGAAAGGCATGAATTTATATTTCTTGCATAAGGCAATCTCCTTCTATAATAGATGAGTGGGTTTTTGTGTCCCAAGAACATTGAGTCCATTACAAAATTCAGAGTAAGTACAGATATTCTTTCTTTTGAAAGTTAATGTCCCACTCCTGGCCAGCCCCCAGGAGCTCCTGGGGACTGGACCACGAACCAAAGAGTTCACATTTAGGGGCCCATGACGCTGGCTGCATATGTGGCAAAGGATGACCTTGTTGGACATCAGTGGGAGGAGAGGCTCTTGGGCCTCAGGGTGTTCGATGCCCCAGTGTAGGGGAATGCTAGGGCGGGAAGATGGGAGAGAGTGAGTGGGTGGGGAGCACCCTCATACTGGCAGGTGGAGTCGGGAATGGGGTATGGGTTTTCTGAAGGGGAAACCTGGAAAGGGGAAAACATTTGAAATGTAAATAAAGAAAATAATTAATAAAAAATAAAAGGAAAAAAGTTAACGTAGTATCAGGGTAACTAGAAACAACATGAGCATTTCTGAACAAAAGTTTCTTTCTCTCCTCTATGATCATAGAAATTTCATAGATAGGAATAGGTCGAGCTGTATGTTTAAATATAGGTGACTTGTGAGGGGCAGGTGAACATAGTAGAGAAAGGGAATCTGGGAGCATATAGGAAAGAGCTCTGTTGTGAAGTGTGGGGTGCTGGAGGGGATGGATAATGTAGAGTTAGTGTAGGGCCACTGACTACAGGGATACATTCTCGATAGAGCTAGAGAACCACGAGTGTTTCTTTCCTGAAGTATATCAAAGTAACACCTACGGATCAAGAAAATCCATGCAACAGCATGAAACCGTGAAATTCCTGCTGGATTAGAGGAGAGGTGGCTTAGAGAAGAACAGAAGAAGAAATTTAAGAATATTGGGGACTGAAAGTGACTGCACCCATCGTCCTTGTGTGTTAAGCAAAGGTGAACATACCAATAAAAATATTTCTAGCCTTATAATCAGGAGAGCTGGGGAAATGAGGTATGCAGAAGAATCTCCGGTACAGTGTGGAGTGGGCAGGGCCTTGACAGACAATGACTGCTTTTAGAAAAGAGATTTTAAATATATGACTGAAGGCTTTTTTCCCCAGTGTTGTTTAACTGACCTTCAGAAAGTATTTTCAGTTATTACTTTGGCCATTACCTTTTCTTGTTGGAAAGGAAATTCAGGCTATCTGTCACTGTACAGCTAATTCTTTGTTTTTCTTCTACTCTGTGTTTTTCCTTCTAAGATGTTTATATCCTGTAATCATTTTCTGCCTTTTAGAGTGCAAATGGCGGTTGCTCCCAGACTGTTCCCCCAAGTCCTGCCCTAGAATCTTTGCAATGTTTTTGCTGTCCTGGTGGATGTGTGTGGATGCCTCGCCTTGTAGCTATCACCTTGCTCACACTAGACTGTATCTTCTGCAAGGGCGCATGGTTCAAATTTGAAAATTGTGCTTGATTCAAGTCTAGGGAAATATTCTCTGTCCTTCTTGTTTGGGGTGAAAAGTAGGCATGCTGAGAGTTCTTTGAAATTATTTGATTTGGAAATTAAAGCCTCCATGTCTGGGCAGGCTGCCATTTTCTCTTGTTATTGAATGCTATTTCAAGGTTGGACAGAGCAAATCAGCACAATTGCTTCTTTTTTCTAAATAACTCCTCACCCTTTACTTGTTTAAAGGGTTGTTCAAAGTAAAAAAAAAAAACTGCTCTGCAATGCAATGATATTCCTGAATTGAATTATAATTGCCCCTGCTCTAGCCCAGCATTGACAGTGCATTTGAAACATGAAATACAAATTAATTTTATAGTAGGGTCATTTCTCTGTTTTGACTAGAGAGCTGCATTTGCTATTAGTTCCTTTCACATTCTGATACCTATATATAATGGGAGAGAGTGAGTAGGAATTGTGCCAACTTGTTCACATATACAGTCTTACCTAATTTACGCTTAATATTAACATACAGAATAACAGAGTTTCCATGTTAAGTCTTGGAAACTAACGCGCGCACACACACACAACTCTTCTATCGCCTTCATTCTTTGAACATAAACTTTGGCAAATCCAAGTGACTAAGCTGTGGAGTCATATTTCAACCTTGCTAAGCTGCCCATACAAGTCTGGACTCTCAATACCCCTTTCCTAAATTGGTTCATTCTTCAAATCTGTGATTTCTTAATCATGTGTTTCTTATTGCACCACACACACACACACACACACACACACAAAACACATAATGCAACAATTAACCGCCTGTCTCTGAACTGCCATGTCTTTGTAGGTAAAGCTGTCTTTTCCCTAATTGTTTCTTAATTGTGTCAATAAAGACAATGGAAGCCAGTCACTGGGCAAAGAGAAAAAGGTGGGATTTCCAGGACCCAGGAGAAAGAGGAGGGGACAAGAGAGGGATTGCTTTTCAGCCAGGATTGTGGGGAGAGGAGCATAAACTGGTAGCAGCTTCGCTACCAGCAGAATTCTAATATAGGGTAGCTGATAAGTTTGGGGCTATAGATTCTTCGCCCAGCCATTGAACTACCTGGCTAGTTTTGAAATATTAAGGCTGCCTGGTATTTTCCATCCACAGCTAAGGTGTGAGGGGTAGAAAGCAGGCAGCTGGAGGAATGGGCGGTGTTCTCAGGAAAAACACAAGTGTCTTATTCAGAGCCAAATGAGACCTGGGCAGCTTGGTGAAGCCCATAGGGGTTGAGTGAGATGACAGTTGGCAGAGGCTGATCTCAGGGCATAGTGCGAGCCATGGCACCAGGCAAGGAGCAAGCGTGTTTTTTTTAAAACTACATGTGACATTCCTTCTAACCTATGCACTAGTTTGAACCCATGGCCGAGATTGGTAACCCCACTGGGCTTGTATTTGGAAGTTTGCACCAAAGTAAAGGTCAGAGAGCAGAAAACAGACCTGCAGGAGTCTCAGCAAGTCACCGAACTATGTAGTAAAGAAAGCCACCAAAACCTTTAGCATAGCAAAAAACGTAAAAGGCAAAGAAACCACAATGCTTCCTGACTGAGGACAAAAGACTTTGTAAAGAACACAAAGTTGCTTAACGTGACTCATAAAAATAAAAGGGTGACATTTCCTTCTACCACTGCACGTTGCACTTTAATTTTCATTTTTACCTTGCTTCTTCTTGTTGTCAACCTTGATTAACTGATTCAGATTGCCAAACATAGTCTAAGAGTTTTGGGATTTTTGGTATTCCTGCACTGTGTTATAATCCATAGAAGGATGTGTTTTCCCACAGTTGAAAGGCTAAAAGGAAAATGTGGACTGTAGTCACTTCCACCATCCCAAAATCCTACCTGACACTTTCCTAGACTACTTGGATTATAATTTTTCTTTTCAACCAATGCACCAAACTACAAATTATATCACTTGACATTTTCAGTATAATAATGTTTCTTAATTATTTGAAGTTGCAAAGCACATATTTTGAGAGGGCAGAAAGGGCATTATAAAATGAATTTAAATTTAAGTTGGTAAATACTTCAAATTCTTTTAAAAAAAAACTTTTATTGCATTATGATGAGAAAAGTTACATGATTTCAATTTATCTGAATTTGTTAATATTTAAAAACTTATTTCAATTAAATATAATTGAGTTACATTCTTGTTTCCCTTTCGTACCACTGCTCCTCCCAAAGACTCCCCTTAATACATACAATATCTTTTTTGTCATATTCCTTAAAATTTATAAAATATTATAACAATAAAAATAAGT
>NW_022196914.1:46569690-46578311 GCF_008632895.1 Mastomys coucha
GGTGCTATTTATGTCTTTCTTAAGGTCCTGTATCATCATCATGATAAGTGATTTTCGATCTGAATCTTGCTTTTCTAGTATGATGGTGTGTCTAGGACTTGCTATGGTGGGAGAATTGGGTTCTGATGATGGCAAGTGACCTTTGTGTTGTTTATTTTTTTATGCTTGCCCCCGGCATCTGGTTAACTTTAGTGCTACCTGCCCTTGCTAAATCTGATTGGAGCCTGTCCTTCCTGTGATCCTGGTTGTTTTAGAACTCCTCAGAATCAAGCTGACTCTGTGATTCTGGGATTCTGGGATCCTGGGATCACTGAGCTCGTGGAGTTCCTGTGTGCCTCCTCCCGCTGGTCCCAGTTACTCCCAGTGTTGGGACAGATTTTGGTTCCTGCTTACCTCTCTACTTCAAATTCTTAAATAATTTGATTTACATATTACATTATTGACAGTATTTACACTTTTATTTTTTAACCATGACTGGCAACCCTCCAATTTTTTTTAATGCTAGAGTAGCCTTTAAAGGACATGTTTGAAAACATGTAGAAAGTTTTGACCTCCACAACTCCTTAAAAAAAATTGTAAAATTCAACAATTACCCTTTTTTATTAACTTCCAGGGACCTGGAACTGAACATTTTGTAAATGTTCAAATATTCAAGATATGCAGCATTTTATGTGCTGATGTTATTCAAGATTCAGCAGTCTTTTTGTTCCTAACATATTTATTCCAAACCAGAGGGAGAGGGAGAGGGAGAGGGAGAAGGAGAGGGGGAGGAGGAGGGGGAGGGAGAGGGGGAGGGGAGGGAGAGAGAGAGAGAGTGGGAAAGGGGAAAGGAGGAGGGGCAAGGGGAAGAGGAAAGGAGAGGAGGGAGAGAGATATCTGACATGCTTGAAATCATTCTTAAAATGTTTGCGTGCTATATGGGAGCAAAACAGATTTTAAAAATCCAAAACTTTTATGTTTTGTTACTTTCAAACATTTCAATAATTCCAAATAGATGCCCTATAAATCATAATAACTAGCAGAAAATAGTACCATAGGTCCTCTTAGAAATCCCCAGTATTGCTATAAATTTCTGGTAGATGATTTAGACCCCGAAGTACCAGGATGGACTAGGATTGGATTCTAGTCCAGGCTAAAGACACAATGGAATTTCCCAACCTTATTATAACCACAACAAACCAAATAAACCTAAGGAATCAGTGTGAGAAAGATCCTTCATTCAGTTGACTTCTTTGAGTGTTTCAAAACCTGAGGCAGTTGGTGTTTGGTATCAATGGGATTGTCATAACATGTTTTGTTTGCTTGAGCTCTTCAGGGGCTTCCTATATAGTAAAGTGCCATTAGCTGAAATGGATGGTTAAATTGTACACTATTGTATTTCATTATGATGATATGCCTCCCAAAGTTAATTCATGTTGTAACTTATTTAAGATTAGCTGTAGCATGGAGCTAAAATAGTTTAATTCAGATGATAGATGTCCATACATTTTCATATAATCTTATAGCATAATGAATTACAAAATCTAGGTTCTTTTCTGTGATGCTTGTAGAGGTCACATCTTTTCACAAACTCCATTCTTTAACATTTCACTTACAGCAGATGGCCATGGTTCTCTGCCTTAACATCCTGAAGTCAAACTTAGTTTTCCAATGTATTGAATTTGGACTGATCTTGCAATATACACTGGCTCAGAGAATGCAATGGAAAGCAATTTGTGTAGTACTAAGCCTGGTATATCAGAACTTTGTGTAACCACCATGGACAAGAAGCATGGAGAGCAAAGAGGAGTCATTGAACCCGATGTAAGCCTTCAGCCAACCCCTAGTCAATTGCTGGCCTTCTGGGTTTCATGAGCCATCTCAATAAGTATTAGCCTATCCAGCACACATTTGAAGGAAAATCCAGATACAGACCTGTACATTCAAAAGCAGTAAATCATTAAGTCATTTAATTCAAGGGTGGCTTTCTTTTATAATAAGCAGCTACTCACATTACTTTCACACTTTCTGAAAAACAGCCTGATTTCAATTCATTTATTTGGTGTACAGCGATAACTATGACTTTGACCTATTAAAAATTTGCTTACAGTTTGTGTGAAAGGGAAGCTTTTAGGCCAAATTGAAACACACTGTGGATTTTGCAATTTCAGTATGGCTATAAATTCAAGAGAGAATTAATTCTAGTTTCTCAAAATACATTCTCTAAAAATAGTGGACTGACTGGTAGCCAATATGTAAGTATTCACAAGAAGCAACTTCATCTCTTGCTTTTACTATCTAATAAGTTTTAACTTCATGAAGTTTTTTCATGTGTATGACTAAAATTCTCATTTTGGTTACACATGCATCTTCTTAGTTTTATTATTTTTTTCTCTAGAAATTTGTTGACTTCAAGAAAGCACAGTGGCCACTGCTTGTCTGTGTAATCAATGCAGGAGAACATGTCACTGACTGTCCGTAATGCATATCAACTTTCAGTTTTGTCCTTGTTTACCAGAAATACTAAAATGCCCTTGTCCTTAATACTTGTAATACTTTTAGCACCTATTCTGTCTTTGTTTCTGAAGAACACTAGAGAATGTGAGAGACAGCATGCTTTGTGAATGTTAAAATGCCTGCTTAAATATGCCATTAAAATAAATATAACTAAGGAGAACACTTGGGTATCTTACTATTTCTTCAGCTTTCTCTTTTCATTTTGGAAACAATTCAAAATAGCTTCTGTGGCTCATGGATGGTAAATACAGCTGCTTCTCAACTGACGTGGAAGCTTTATTTCAATGTTCCACAAATCTTTCTTTATTCTTTTTCATTTGTGATTAGTCCCCATTTACATGTGCAGTTCTTAGAGGATTCCACAAGCAAGTACCTTCCAGAAGGGTTTTACATATTATTTCAGACCTGTTTTGCCTCAATGGACTCTTAGAAATCTAATTAATTTCTAATAGTTTAAATTCATTCATATAAATTTTATTTCCATGAGATTTATGTCAGAATCTTTATATAATGATGCCACTTTGGATAGTCTAAAGAGATACTAGCCTAGGATGAGGATTTATGTCATCACAAATTTTTATAAGGACCATCAACACCTCTTACATAAAACTTCATCTAGCATCTTTTAACATGAGGAAGAAAGACCTTTTTAAATTTGTGATGGCTTTCTATTAATGGTATGGTATTATAGCCAGACTAGTGTTTTGTTTACAGCCAAGTATAAGGAACTGAAAACTTCTATATACTTTTATATACATATGCTCATTTATGAAGAAAAGTTGATGCTTACAAAAAAAGCTTTAGTACAGATTTAAACACAGGCATTAAAACAGAAAGAGAGAAATATGTAAGAAAAGTACAGTTACAAAAGCTTAAAAGTGTGTCTGGGCTTCTTAAGTAAGGACAATGAACAGAAAGTGAGTTTGTATGTATATATGAACCCCACTTGTAAAAATATTTCTTTCTATACTCCTGACTCCTCTCCTTACCTTAACAGGATATTAATATTTGTCACTCTGAAATCTCCAAGGTAAGAATACTTCTAGCAAAATGGTTTGAATCATTCAGATTCAACAGTGACCCTGTTAACAGTGTCGTCTAATTTTATCGTGAATGCTGATCTAGTTTAATTTCTGTCACTATGATAAAAATGCCCTTGTTGGAACATAGTCAAAAGAACGATGCATGGGAAACGATGCCTGTTCAGAGACCTGTGACAAGACATTCCAGGAAAAAGAGCAGAGGGCCTTTTACCTCACGTACATCTTGTCCCTTAAATTGTTCTTCAATGGATATGATTCTGTGCCTCCTGTGACAAACATTATGTCAGATCATAGTTATAGAACCCAATATGATCAGTATGCCCTGCATCTGGATATGGCCTTTGGCCTTGCTTTCATGCTTTCCCTACTATACTCTATAGTACATGCCAGTACTGTATTGAAATTGGTCTTCCTGAAAAAGTTCTGAAAAAATGATAATATTTAGCATATGTTTACTAATATCTATTTACATGATTTTTTTTCTGATTACAGTTTTCTGACCATGTTTTCCTGAGCTCAAACAACTTTCCTTGGATTATTGTTTTCTTTGTTGCATTCATATATAAAACTACACTGAAACTGAATAAAGTTGTCTATAGCATTAGCGTATAGACTACCCCACTTTTAATGTTCTCAGATCCCAGGTCCAGCCAACAAGATCTGCATAAGTTGGCTGAAAGGTTGACACACCCTGACCAAAAATAATGTGGAGGAGAAGGTTGATCAGTGTTGTTGTTTAGTTTTTGGCTTATGATTGCAGGTTACAAATCATCATTGAGGAAAGTCCCACTAGAAGGAGCTGCTCACATCATGTCCATAGTGAAAAGCAGAGAGAAATAAACGTTTGCTTTCTACTCATGCTCAGCTAGTTTTCATCATTTTCATATAGTTCATAGCTCAGCGCATGAAATGTTGCCACAGTGGGCTATGTCTTGCTACACAATAACATTCAATTCAGTCACCCACAGAAATAACCAGAGGACAACCTGATCTAGATAATGCATTATAAAAAAAATCTCTTTATAGGTAGCTCTATGTTATGTTGAGTGGAAACCCCAAATAAACTAGTACAATGGGAAAAGCTAGGTACTGCAGACTTGTTAGTTATAGAAATCTGGGTTAAAGGAAAGCAGATAACAAGGGAATAAGGCTTTTCTGTTGTAGAAATGTTTAATTCCCAATCCAGAGTTTCTACTCCACCTTTGACCATTTAGTTCCCAGATAAAAAACACATACAACCTTTACATTTACAATAAGCCTTAATAATCACTAGAGCTGGGCAGATATCTACCATTGATGCTATTAAAATCTATTTCCTATCAATAATCCTGAGTTATTACTCGCTATGTTTCACCTGGGCTGCTCTTAACTCAAACTGGCCAGCCCTCAAGGCCATGTCTTCATGACTCACCTAATCCGCGGCAGCTTCTCCTCCATTCACTTTCTCACTCCCACTCATGTTTCTCCTCTGATCTTCCTAGGCTGGGGAAGCCTAAAACCCGCCTGTGTCTCTTCTGCACAGCTAATGGCTACCAGCATCTTTATTCACCAATCAGAAGTAACTTGGGGGCAAAGTCACATGGTGTCTACCTAAGGACTCTCTCGTTTCTGAGGGCAACCAGGTCTTGAGAAACTAGTATTAGCATTAAACTACATTTTTGCCTGTATAGGAATTTTTACGTCTCTAAGGCAGATGATCCTACCAATGGCAGTACAGTAGCCTAAACGCACTGCAATCAAATCCAAATAGATAGAATCTAAGGCCAATACTGAGCCCATAATAGAAGCACACATTGGGAATATTCCAGATGCAAGGAAGGGACTGTTAAACCACAGTCCTGATCATTTTGTAAAAGGGGGGAAAACTCACCGATATATTTAACTCTTGACAACCTACCAGAAGCAAAGTAGAAAAATCACTTATGTATTTACAATTAATTTAGACACAAAAATTTTGAAATGCTAATGGTTGTGGCAAATTCCAATGGATATAATTTTGTCACATTGGATTTTACTTCATATAAATGTTCAAAAATAACTGTAATATAAAAGAAAATTTTCTCTTGCAATAATAGATCATGGCCCTCTTTGTAATAACAAGGAGTAATGATGAGTTTGAATGAGTAAACCCCCCCTGTGTGAAAGTTGAGATACTGGATGTTAAGTTTTTTCCCACCATGATCTAAAACTGTCCACATAAATCTACTCATTTACACATGTGAACTGTGTTGCATGTTGTGCAGAGAGAAATTAAAGATTTGTCAGGGAAATGCACATTAAATTTATGACTACAATTTTCAAGTTTGAATTGAAAGTATGTGAGCATGTGACCTTGGATCTGCTCTCAAATGAATTAAAATAATTGAAGGCAAAAATCCAAGGGAAAAGACTGAAGGTAAGTGCCAACATTACTTCACTTTATGTGTACCCGACACTGGGTCTGAACAAAAATTCAAAGATGTCTCTCTTTGAACTGATACATGTCTCTCCAGGTTGTACTTTCTGCAACTGTATGCTAAATCTTAGTGTATCAGAATCATCCAGATTGCTTGCTGAAAAATACAGACACAAGGCTTTATATTTAATCATTTGAATCAACATCCTTGGTGGATGTAATTTAGAAAAAAACATTATGACAAGGTTTCTTAGTGACTCAGGTGCATACTCAAATATGAAACACTCATTCTATGCATCATTGGTGCATACTCTGCTATATGTAAACTTAGAGGTATGGCTTCTTTAGATAAATACATATGAAATTATGAGAATTGAGGCCAACAGATACAATATCCATTTTTTGAATACAAGTTGCCTTCACTCATAGCAAATGTACCTGAATTCACTCCCACTCACTTAAACATTCTCAGCTTTAAGTCTATGCAATCTTCTATTGGTCTAGTTCTTCTTGCTACAAGTAACCTATTCTTTTCTTCTAAGGTACCAAATGAAGTAATGGATTAAATCATAGCATTCTCATACATATGTATTATACTTTATTTTACTAATCTTGTTACTTCTTCCTTTTGATGCTTCTTGCTGGAGCCAAAGATTCTTGCTGAATTTCCTTTATGTCAAACAAATTCCATCACCATCTCTTTTCCTTTTGTCACCAACACTAAAGATTGCTTCTGCCCTCTTAAGGTCCTCTTTATACATGCATATCCTCACCTCACATGTTAAGTTATCTAGATGCTGCATATAAGAGAAAGCATGATATATCTTTGTTGAGTGACTAATTTTTTTTTTTTTACTTCATGTAAGGATGCCCATTCCACATACTTTCCTGCATATACCATAATTTTATATTTGTGAATAAAAAATTTCTGTGTATATGCACCCTATTTTTCTTGTCTGTTGACAGACATCTAAACTGGTTCTGTTTCTTAGTTGTTTAAAGTACTGCAATAAACAAGTAACACAGAGAGAACTGTAGTTTGCTACCAAGGAGGGTTTTCCTGTAGTTCAATTTTAAAAAAATCTAGGAACCTCCCTATCAACTATCATGGTGGATTCCTCAGTCTACATTCCCATCAACAGTGTGTAGTGGTTCCTCTTTCCCACAAGTATTCATTGTCATTTGCTTGCTTGGCTTTAGTCATTTTCAATGAGGTAACATTGGATCTCAAAGCAGCTTTAATCTGCATTCTCATGTTGACTACAGATACTGAGTCCTTTTAAAAATAGTGGCCATTTGTCTTTCTTTTGCAAACTATCTAGTTCATCTGCCTACATTTTTATTAAACTATTTGGTTTCATGTTATTTAAATTGCAAAATTCTTTATATATTAGAAATAAATGTCTGATGAGTAGTTGATGAAGACTGTTTTCATTGTGTAGGATATCTCTTTACTCTGGTGATTGTTTCCTTTGCTGTGTAGAAACTTTTATAATTTCATGTAATTGCATTCATAATTCTTGTTATTATTTCTATGATATTTGAGTTCTTTTCATAGTTTTTGCCCAATATATGCTTGTATATTTTACTCATATTTTCATTTTAACTTAGGAAGTACTTAGGATTTTCCTCCTTAATTTCTCAATTATCTACTAGTTATCTACAAATTTATTGTTCAGTTTATAAGTGTATAGTTTCTGTATTTCCTCTTCCTAGTGATTTTGAGCTTCATTCTAGTAAATTCTAATATGATACAAAGAATGAGTTCAATTCTTTTATATTTTTGGAGACTTGTACCGTGGCTTAGAATGTAATATATATTAGTGAACATTCCATGGGGTGAAGAAATAATTTCAAGATTTCTAGGTGAATTTTGATAGCTGCATTATGGATTGGATTCTTCCCAGCAGGCAGTGTGATGCTGGATTTGTAACCTTCCATTTTGTTAGTTACATAATTTTATTACCTAAAGCATTTACATTCTATGAAGTAGGTCTTAGTGATGAATGTATCTATCATTTTGAACATGTAAGCTAATATAATAGAAAATGTAAAAAAATATTGAATAACACCACTTTTGAGAATCCTTCAAGTGGATTAACAGGATTTTTGTGGAAAATAAAATATGGAGAAATCAAGATTACAGACTGGGTCAGCAACAGAATGATCAGTTTGTAGGGGACCTACTCTTGATGCCAATGAACAATCTCAAAAATAACTAAATTATTCTAGAAAAAATAATAATTAACAGACTTTTGAAACTGAACAATGATTAGAAGTAATTTCAGTGAAACTGTCCCAGAGCACAATCCTTGTTTAATACATTGGGAATAAAAATTTCAGGCAATATAAAATTCTTGGCATGAATTTGGAGAAATTTTCCAAAAGCTCTGAAATTATATGTGACAACTGAATTCCACCACTCTTGACCCAGTCACTGTGGAATTAGCACAAAGAATGTTTTATGCTGACCTAATGGACCTAGTGCTACTTTACAATTATAATTGAATTACTTCTAAGTATTTCACCGCTGTGCCAAAGGCAGAACCTTAGAACTCTTAAAGTTTAATAAAATGACCAGGGTGCTGTAATTTTTATTCCAATTCAAACAGCAAGTAAAAGGAACAATTGCCAATGGCAGCTTTCTTCTACCGACTTTTACATATATTTCAACTATACCAAAAAAA
>NW_022196914.1:46578321-46616396 GCF_008632895.1 Mastomys coucha
AACAAAAAGTGAAAGAATTTCAGTAACAGACCAAAATGTTTCACTACTGTGTTATATATAAGTAACATTATGTAGACCAAGCAAGTTATATTTAGGCATGAGTGAGTGAGTGTGTATGTGTGTGTACATGTAGCAGCAATTAACAAAAATAAGCCATGAAATTAAAAGCAAGAAGGGATATTGAGAGTAGAGAGATTTTAGAGGAAGAAAAGGGAAAGGAGGAATGATGTAATTATACTATAAACTCAAAAATAAAAGAAAAAGTATAACAGAAGCGCTCAGTAAGTTAGTTATAGAAGAAACAAAACTCATAAGATAGTTAGAGAAGAAACAAAACTCAATATGAGTAAGTTCGTTAAGAATAAACCAATTGCTAATGACAATTTAGCCAAATTGTTGAATAATTCCTGCAAAGAAAATGATAAGACATTGCTAAAAGTAAGTGAAAAACAGAAAAATAGCAGTCTGTACTTTCATGGGCAGTGAACATTCCACAGCTGAGGGCTGGTTCTGCCAAACCCTGCCTTACCACATGTAGCTACACCTCTCTCCAACCTCCTGCTAATAGCTACGCTTCTCTCCAAGTTCTTGTGACACCGGAAGCCCCGCCTCCAAAGACTGAAGATGAAGCTGCTGATTGGACCATGTTGCTGACAGACTGTGGGAGGGGTTTTGCTTTACCTACCTACCTGCTTGTAACAAGGAGCATTCAATAATGATGGCCAACGGAAAGCCCACCATGTGTCAGTCTCACTTTTTCAAACCCCTTCCCGTATTCCGGTACACTTAATTTTTCCAGGCCCTGAATCCCATTCCAGATGACCCATTTGTACATGTGCCTGCAGGCAGCTACAATGGACCTGAAAAACAAAGATTGTTGAAATAGCTATACCACTTGATAAGACCTATGTATTAATTGCAATCTCTATTAAAATTCTAATTCCATTCTTCAATAAACTAGAAAATAACTCTGAAATGTAGCAACCCCTCTAAGTCCAGAATACTCAAAATTATCTTGAAGATAGACAAAACAAGAAAAATCACATTATCCAATTTCCAAACATATTGCAAATCTATAGTAATTAAAACAGTATAGTATTTTAATAAATGATGGACAAAGATAATGGAATAGTAAAAAAAAGCCTGAAATTAAATATTCATGTCAATAGACAAGTGATATTTGATAAAGCTTATACAAATAGAAGTTGAGAAAAGTATAGATATAGTTTTTGAGGCAAAATAGTGTTGAGAAAAATTAAAACCATATGCTAAAGAATGAATTAAAGACTTAAACATATGACCTGAAAAAATGATTCTACCAGAAAAAGAATAAATGAATCCAGACACTGGAACACAGTTTTTTTTTTTCCTAAAAAAACACTCTTAAAGCAAGCAAAATGTCTATAAGGGATTAAATCAAAGTAAAAATCTTCTGCAAAGCAAGGGAAACTACTGAGAAAGCATAAAGACAATATATAGAACAGGATAGGTTATTGTGAGCTAGTATCTGACAAAGGGTAATACTTAGAATACAGCAGGAACTCAGTAACAAGAATACCAAACAACTAAATTTTTAAAGTGGGAATTGGACTTAAATAGCCCTTTCCTAAAAGATGTATAGGGCTTTTCATGTTACATAAAAAATGTTCAAGTCAGTAATTATTGTTGAATGGGAAATAAAATCCACAATGATATTCCCTTCCCCCAGCAATAATGGCTATTCCACTGTGGGAAGTTCTGTTCAGGTTCTGCAGGAAGAGAACCATTTAACAATGTTAGTGTGAATAAATATTAGTTCAGCCAGTAGGAAAACAGTGTAGAAGTCCGTGAAGAATTAAAAATGTAATCATCATATGATTACATCAGCCCCACTGATAGCTATCTGTCACAAGAAAATATAATCAGTAGGTCAAAGAGATATGTGCAATCACATGCTCACTGCAACACTGTTCACAGAGGACACAACAACAAAGAAACCTAAGTATCCAGAAGTTTATTAACTGAAAAAGAGGTCAAGTGCTTACACAATCAGGCACTCTGGAGCCACAAGAGAGAGAGATTTCTGTCCTTTGGCAGTGTTCATAGAACTAGAGATGGCTGTGTTTCATGAAGTAAGCCAGTCCCAGAAGGCTAAGAAAGCACATATCCAAATATTGAGTCTAAGGTTGCTCATTGTCTTAGTTGGGGGTCCATTCCCTGTAGAGACCCTACAACTAAGACAATTTCCATAAATGCAAACATTTAATTGGGGCTGGCTTACAGTTTCAGTGATATAGTTCATTATCATGGTTGGAAGCAAGGCTTCATGCAGGTAGACTTGGTACTAGAGAGGCCGAGAATTCTACATTTTGATCACAAGGTAGCCAGGAGAGAGGTTCTAATTCCACACTGGAAGGAGCTTGAGCATATGAAACATCAAAACTCCCCTAGACAGTGTAAAACTTTCCCCAACCAGGCCTTATCTCTTCCAATAAGATCACACCTCCTAATAGTGCTGCCCCTTATGGCCAATCATTCAAACACATGAATATATGAGGGCCAAACATATTCAGATAACCATTCTTGTATAGGAATTGTGAACAGAATGGCAATGACCTGGTGTGAGTGAGAGCAGAAGTAAAGTTAAATGGAGGGTATTAGTGGTTACTAAGTTACAGTACAAAGGAAGGAATATGTACTCATTGCATTGCTGGGTAGGATGCCTATTAAAACAATGTTTATCTCAAAAAAAAAAAAGTTGTAAGAAAGGCCATGAGTCATTTGGCCATAAAGGAAGAATAAAAAGTTCGAGCAAGCAAATATTATAACATGGGCAGGAGAGATGGTCCAGTGGATTAAAGCACTCCTGAGAGCAAGCCTGGCCACCTGAGCTCAAACCCTCGGACTCATGTTAAGGTAGAAGGAGAGAACGAACTCCACAAAGGTATCTCCTGTTCACCACACATACTGTGGCACACACATACTGTGGCATGCACACACACACACGCGCACACACACACACACACACACACACACACACAAATGCTAAATACAGAGCTTTTAAAACATGTTGAATATGACTTAATGCTGCATATAAAGACAATCTATTGAAATACATACACGTATTTAAACATCACATACTACTCTAAAATTATAGACATCTTTTCATTTATTGTCTAAGAAAATTAAAGTATATACATACTGTATAAAATATATTTTATAATTCTTTCTTCCAAAACTATATAACAACAACAAATGACTATAAAACCACAAAAAGTAGAATTTTAGTAAGGAGAAATTGAAAACATTAGCTTACTAGCAGTTAATTGATTTTTGTGCAAAAATTATATTCTTTTAAGCTCATCGCAAACATTTTGTTTTAGCTTCCCTAACTCATCATTGTAGAAAAAATAGAAATGATATGCCTAAGAATTATTATAAAGTGTACTTACACAAATCAAGATAAAGATTGAGGAGGTATTATTGATATTTTGGGGTCACAAGGCAGTTTTACCACATGCTTTTAAAGAAACAGCTATAAAATTTATCTTTTCATTCACCCATCCTCTGTTGGAGAGTCAGTACTCTAGTACACAGCAAGGGAGTGTATATTCTTAGTCCTCATAGCATGATCTTGCTCTTTGTTGAACCTGCATTTATTGTCTTACTTAAAGAAATATTTCAAGACAGGCACCAGGCCCCTCTGCAATATGTGTTGTGTCAACAACCACATTGTGAAATGCCGAGGCCTGTCGTTTTAATTTCTTAAAACATAAGCTGAGGACTCTTTTGTGACTGCTGCTAAGGCACACAGATAACAGTTTGATGTGTGTATGGATATGTGTGTAGAAACACACAAATAGTTCTCTATGGATTTCTACAACCAAAAACCTCTGAACTCAAAATTGTAACCTATGAAAATATGTGCAAATACCCACTTTGGTGATTGTTGGTGTTCCCTTCCTCTGAGGGTGAGGACCAGCTGTGCTATTTACTAATATTAGTGCCAGCTTCTACTTTAGTGACATTTAGACTGAACAGAGGTAGAAAACTTAATAAGCCTAACACTTCTCTCTGAGCTTTAAAGACTGCTAACTCTCCAATGGATACTAAAAGTAAAACACCTTGTCAAATAACTCAGCCTTATACCAATCTTTAAGATTAACTTGACATTCAGAACCTCTGTGGAGTTACAAAATACACCTCAGTGCACTCTGTGGTTACTATTCAGAGGAATTTGGGTTTAGAAGCTAGATTTAATTATAAAGGCCAATAGTGCTCATTTTTAAAGATTTAATTGTCTTCTTTTTTTACTTTTGACATTATCATATGATTGGAACATTTCTCCTTTTGCTTACTTCTCTCCAAAGCCTCACATATACCCTATCCCTCTCTCGTTAAAATTTACAGTCTCTCTATTCATTTATTGTTATTGTATGCATATATGTGTACGCACATATACTCCTAACGACTCCTCTATTTTTCTATTAGATCACATTTCAACGTCATTAAGATTTTCTCAAAGGGAATCTGCTGTAGATGGTGAGCTTTTAAATAATTTCAAAGAAATAAACCCCATGAAAGGCAGTTTGTTATGTTATAATAACCACAACTGTATGACCAATTACCTATGATTTTTATTCTGAATTAGCATTTGTGAGAAATGACACAAGCATAAGCTTATTTAATTTTCCATTGTCTGATAGATTAAAAAGAGTATGATCTAAAATATATATTAATGAGACAAAGTTCCAGGATATTGTTTATTAAAAACATTTGATTGTAAGAAAGATAGCTCAGGTTAAGGCAAGGTATTCATAATTTTTGTAGGTACATGAAGAATTTCAATAAATAATATCTCTCTCTGGAAATGTCTTGAATGACTTACTAAGATGGGTATACCATAGGTGGGAAGCAGAAAGAAAACTTCTCAATATTTTAAATTTATATATTTTTTTTGTTATTTATATTGACTACTTAAAGAAATAAAAACAAATTGACCTAAAATAAAATAAATCCTCTCTTTAGCCGAACACACTCAGGAAATTAAAACCCTTCTCCATCTAGAACCTTATCACCCATGGCATACAAGTCAAGAAAATATTAACATTAGCAAAAGTTAATCTTTCTGCAATGTAAACCTAGCAAGATATCTCATTATACATCAAGTAGAATTAGGATTATCTATTAAAAATTTAAAAATTAGGCCATCCCAGGGGACTCCCATTCTCCCTCTGCATTTCCTCCACCTCCATCAGACTTCTGAACCATACAGGTAAGATTCCCTTCTCCCACTCAACTATGCCAATCTGTCTGAGCCATTGTCCTTCTGGTCTGCACCCCCACTTGAACCAGTGGCAGAATGGCATACCTCCCCCCTGCCAGAACATATAGCCTGCCTGTCTCCAGAAAAACTGCCATAAACAGGAACAGGTGAGACCCCTACCCCAAAACCCAGGCCAGCTGGCATACCCACAAATCATAGCAGGCATGGGATATTTCCTACTCTGTCTGAGCTCCATCATTGTACAGTCTGGACCTCCACCTGAACCCTTGGCAGATCAATATGCCACTCCCCTGCACCCCAAAGTCAGCCTGTTTCCCAGTAGGTCTGTCTTAACCAGGTACACTAGGACACAGGGACACAGGTACATAGGAGGCTTGCTTAAACCACAGCAAAGGGAGCCTGTACTATCCAGAGACAGCACTGCCTGCCCCCAAGGAGGCCAGCCTTAACCCAGCTCACACAGCTTCCCTTGACTCCAAGGAGGCTTGCTCCAGTTAGAGATACCTAGGCCAGTTAACAAGAGAGATAGCCAGATGGTGAAAGGTAAGGGCTGGTACATAAGCAATGGAAGCCAATGTAATTTGGCATCACCAGAACCCAGTTCTCCTACCACAAGAAGCCTAGGCTACTGTAACACACCTAAAGGACAATATTCTGAAATAAAATCCCATTATATGAAGTGATAAAGTCCTTTAAGGATGATCTATGTAACTCACTTAAAGAAATACAGGAAGACACAGGCAAACAGGTAGAAGCTCTTAAAGATGAAAAGATAGGGCTAGAGAGATGGCTCAGTGGTTAAGAGCAATGACTACTCTTCTAGAGGTCCTGAGTTCAATTCCCAGCAACCACATGTTGGCTCACAACCATCCGTAATGAGATCTGATGCCTTCTTCTGGTACATCAGAAGACAGTTACAGTGTACTTATTTATAATAGTAAATAAATCTTTGGGCCAGAGTGAGCAGGGACTGAGCAGGTGGGGTCTACCAGAGAGGGTGGGGCTGACCGGAGTGATCAGAGGTCCTAAAAGTCAATTCCCAATAACCAGATGAAGGCTCACAACCATTTGTAAAGCTACAGTGTGTACTTATACACATAAAATAAATAAATCTTTAAAAAAGATGAAAAACAAATCCCTTAAAAATTACTGGAAAATACAATCACAGATATGAAGGAATTAAACAAAATTGTCCAAGATCTAAAGAAAATGGAAATAGAAACAATAAAAAAATCACAAATGGAAGCAACCTTGAAGATGGGAAAACTAGGAAAGAGATCAGGAGTTACAGATGAAAACATCACCAACAGAATATATGAGATTGAAGAGACAATCACAGGTATAGAAGATACTCTAGAAGATATTGGCACATCAGTCAAAGAAAATGTAAAGGGTAAAGTTCTTAACCCAAAACATCCATGAAATTTGGGACACAATGAAATAACCAAACCTAAGAATAAAGGGAATAGAAGAGGATGATTCCTCATTCAAAGGGACAGAAAACATTTTCAACAAAATCATAGAAGAAAATTTTCCTAACCTGAAGAAAGAGATGACCATAAATATACAAGACTACAGAACACCACATAGATTGTACCAGAAAAGAAATTACTCCTGTAACATAATAATCAAAACACTAAATTTACAGAACAAAGAGGGAATATTAAATGTGGTAAGGGAAAAAGACCAAGTAACAAATAAAGGCAGACCTATAAGAATTACACGAGACTTCTCAGTAGAGATTCTAAAAGCAAATATATCCTGGGTAGATGTCATACAGACTCCAAGAGAACACAAATGCCAGCCCAGGATACTATGACCAGCAAAACTCTCAATTACCATAGGTGGAGAAACCAAGATATTCCATGACATAACCAAATTCAAATAATATCTTTCTACTATTCCAGGCCTAAAGAGGATAATGAAAGGGAAACTTCAATACAAGGAGGGTAACCACAATCAAGAAAACACAAGAAATTGTCTCACAACAAACCCAATAGAAGAGAATTATACACACACACACACACACACGCACACACACACACACACACACACACACACACATACACACACACAATACCACCTCCTAGAAAAAAAATAATAGAAATGAACAACCACCGGTCTTTAATATCTTTCAATGTTAACAGATTCTATTCCCCAATTAAAAAGTTACAGGCTAACAGATTGGATATGCAAATAGGACCCATAATTTTAGTGCATACAAGGAAGATACCTCAGCAACAAGGACCAATGCTACCTCAGAGTAAAGGGCAGGAGAAAAGATTTTCAAGCAAACACTCCCAAGAAACAAGCTGATCTAGCCATTCTATTATCCAATAAAATAAGCTTTCAACCAAAGGTAATCAAAAGAGATGAGGAATGATCCTTTATACTCATCAAAGGAAATACCCACCAAAATGATGTCTCAATTGTGAACATTTATGACCCAAATGAAAGGGCACTCACATTAAAAAAAAAAAAACAAACCACAAAACTTTACTAAAGCTCAAAACATACATATAAACTCACACAATAATGGGGGGAGGACTTCAACATGTCACTCTTACCAATGGACAGATTATTAAAATAGAAAGTAAACAATTTGCAGTGAAACCAACAGAAGTTGTGAACCAAATGCATTTAGCATATACCTATAGCACAGTTTACCCAAAAATAAAATAATATACCTTCTTCTCAGCACCTCATAAACCTTCTACAAAATTAACCATAAAATCAGACTCAAAACAAACCTCAACAGATACAAGAAGATTTAAATAATCCTTTGCATTCTATCAGATCACCATGGATTAAGGCTGGACTTCAATAACAACAAAAACAACAGAAGGTACAAATATTCATGGAAACTGAACCACTCTCTGCTCAGCAATAACTTAGTGAGGGAAGAAATAAAGAAAGAAATTAAAGATTTCCTAGAATTCCATGAAAATAAGGGCACAGCACACAAACCTATGGGACATGATGAAAGCAGTGTTAAGAAGAAAATTCATAACTCTAAGTGCCTTCATAAAGAAATTGTACAGATCTTAGAGTAGCAAATTAGCAGCACACCTGAAAGCTCTAGAACAGAAAGAAACAAACAAACCCAAGAAGAGTAGAAGGCAAAAAATAGCCAAATTTAGAGCTGACGTCAACCAATTAGAAACAAAGAGAACAATACACCGAATCAACAAAACCAAGAACTGGTTCTTTGAGAAAATCAACAAGAGAGATAAACTCATAGCCAAACTAACTAAAGAGCACACAGACAGTATCCAAATTTAAAAAAATCAAAAATGAAGAGGAAAACATAATAACAGATACTGGGAAAATTCAAAATACAAAAAGATCTTACTATAAAAGCCTATATGTAACAAAACTGAAAAATCTAGATTAAATGGATAATTTTCTAGACAGATATTATGTATCAAAGTTAAATCAACATCAGGTAAGGTATTAAAACAGTCCCATAACCTCTAAGGAAACAGATGTAGTCACTAAATTCCTCCCAACCAAAAATAAATAAATAAATAAATAAATAAATAAATAAATAAATAAACACACAGGGCCAGGTGGTTTCAGTGCAGAATTTTACCAGACCTTCAAAGAAGAGCTAATACCAATATTCCTCAAACTATTCTACAAAATAGAAACAGAAGGAACACTACCTAATTCATTCTATGAAGCCACTTTTATTCTGATACATAAACTACTCAAAAACCCAAAAAAAGAAGGAGAACTTCAGATCCATTTTGATTATGGATACCTATGCAAAAATACTCAATAAAATTCTCAAAAACTGAATCTAAGAACATATCAAATCACCATTCACTATGATCAAGAAGGCTTCATCCCAGGAATACAGAGATGTTCAATATACAAAAATTCATCAACATAATCCACTCTATATAAACAAACTCAAATACTATCACATGCTGAAAACCTTTGACAAAATCCAACAGCCCTTTATGTTAAAATTCTTGGAGAGATAAGGGATACAAAGTACATATTAAACATAATAAAAGGAATATACAGCAAATACTAACTAAACAGCCAGCATCAAACCAAATGGAGAGAAGTTAGAAGCAATCCCACTAAAATCAGGGATAAGACAAGACTTCCCATTCTATCCATATTTATTCAATATAGTACTCAAAGTTCTAGCTAGACCAATTACACAACAAAAAGAAGATTAAGGGGATACACATTGGAAGGGAAGAAGTAAGGTATCACTGATTGTCAATGATATGATAGTATACATAAATGATCCCAAAAATTCTATCAGACAACTATGACAGCTGCAACTTCATCAAAGTGATGGGATATAAAATTAACTCAACCGAAATGGTAAACAAGCTGAGAAAGAAATTAGGTAGACAAGACCATTCACAATAATGACAAACAATATAAAATATCTGTGTTACTCTAACAATCCTAGTAAAAGATCTATATGGCAAGAGTGTCAAGTCCATGAAGAAGGAAATCAAAAAGACTTCAGAAGATGGAAAGATCTTCTATGCTCATGGATCAGTAGGATTAATGTAGTAGAAATGGCCATATTATCAAAACCAATCTACAGATGACATGCAATCCCCATCAAAATTCCATCACAATTCTACAGAGACCTTGAAAGAGAAATTCTCAACTTTATATGACAAAGGATAAACTCATGAATACCAAAAGGCAAAAGGATAAACTCAAGAATACCAAAACAATTTTCAACAATAAAAGAACTTCTAGGGGAATCACCATCCCTGCTCTTCACTATTACTTAATATATCTTATTATCAATGGACTCAATTCCCAAATAAAAAATACATAAACTAACAAGCTGGATTTGTAAACAGGACCCAGAATTTTGTTGCATACAGGAAATGCAACTCAGTGTTAAAGACACAATCTCAGAGTAAAAGGTTGGAAAAAAATTTCTAATCAAATGGTCCCAAGAAACAAGCTGGATATATTCTAATATCGAATAGAATATACTTTCAACCAAAAGTTATCAAAAATAATTAGGAAGGACACTTCATAATCATTAAAGGAAAAATCTATCAAGAAGAACTCTCAATTCTGAACATCTATGTTCCAAACGCAAGAGTACCTACATTCATAAAAAATTTTACTGAAGCTCAAAGCACATATTTCACCTCACACAATAATATTGGAAGACTTCAAAACCTGACTCTTATCAATGGACAGATTATGGAAACAGAAACTAATCTGAAACAGTGAAACTAATAGAAGTTGAGGACCTAATGGATTTAACAGATATCTATAGAACCAAAAGAATATACTTTCTTCTCAGCACCTCATGGTACCTTCTCCAATATTGACCATATAATCAGTCACAAAACAGGCCTCAACAGATACAAGAAGATTGAAATAATCCCATGCATCCTATCAGATCACTAAAGCTGGTCTTCAATAGCAACAAAAACAACAGAAGACCCACATACACATGGAAGCTGAACAATGCCCTACTTAATGATAACTTGGTAAAGGAAGAAATAAAGAAATTAAAGACTTTTTAGAATTTAACGATAATGAAGGCACAACATACCCAAACTTATGGGCCACAATGAAAGCAGTGCTAAGAGGAGAACTCAGCTCTTAGTGCCTCCACAAAGAAACTGGAAAGAGCATACCCTGCCAGCTTAACAGCATACCTGAAAGATCTAGAGCAAAGAGAAGCAAATATACCCAAGAGGAATAGACAGCAGGAGACAATCAAACTCAGTGCTGAAATCAACGAAGTGTGGAGCAAAAAGAACTATTACAAAGAATCAACCAAACCAGAAGCTGGTTCTTTGAAAAAATCAACAAGATACATAAATCCTTAGCCAGACAACCAGAGGGCAGAGAGACAGTATTCAAATTAACAAAATCAGAAATGTAAAGGGAGATATAACAACAGAAACTGAGGAAATTAAAAAACCAACAAGCAGGTGAAAGAATGAGATACAGATATTTGCACCTAACCAATGACAAGAACCATCTGACCCCCATTGTTGAATTAGGGAAGGCTGAAAGAAGCTGAGGAGAAGGGCGATCCTGTAGGAGGACCAGCAGTCTCAATTAGTCTGGTCCCTCAAGATCTATCAAATGCTGGACCACAAAACAGGCAGTATACAAACCAGCTGATATGAGGCCCCCAACACACATACAGTAGAAGACTGCCAGGTCTGTGTTCATTCAGAGATGATGCACCAAAACCTCAAGAGACTGGAGGCCCCAGGGAGTTTAGAGGTCAGGTGGGATGGGGTGGTGAGGACATCCATGTGGAGACAGGGTTTGGGGAGGAGGTATGGGATGTGGAACAGTTGGAGGGTGGACAGGGATGGGGGAATAAATTATGGAGTGTAAAAAAATAAATTAATTAATAAAAATATCATCAGATCCTACTACAAAAGCCTATATTCTACAAAACTGGAAAATCTGGATGAAGTGGACAATTTTCTAGATAGGTACCAAATACCAAAGTTAAATCAGGATCAGATAAACCACCTAAACATTCCCATAATGTTGAAAAAATAGAAGCAGTCATTAAATTTCCCAGCCAAAAAAAGTCCAGGACCAGATGGGTTTAATGCAAGATTCTATCAGACCTTCAAAGAACACCTAATACCAATACTCTTCAAACTCTTTCACGAAATAGAAACAGAAGAAACACTGCCCAACTCATTCTATGAGGCTGCAGTTATACTGCACATTCTCCCTTGGAGATGGAATGGTTTCTGTCTAATCAGGACCTTTCACAATTTCCTTCCATAGAGGACTTCATAAGAGATTTTTTTCTAATCTATCATGTTTAATGTTCCAATAGATTTTAAAAACTATATGTCAATAAGAAGTAACATCCATGCTGGGCAGTGGTGGCACATGCCTTTAATCCCAGCACTTAGGAGGCAGAGGCAGGTGGATTTCTGAGTTAGAGGCCAGCCTGGTCTACAGAGTGAGTTCCAGGTCAGCCAAGGCTATACAGAGAAACCCTGTCTCGAAAAACCAAAAAAAAAAAAAAAAAAAAACTGTTTGAATGCATATTACTTTTAGCTTCAGAAGATACCATGTATATATAAGAGACATTTAATAATTATAAGTTATTTTAATAACTTAAAATAGTTAATACTGAGTTGTATATTTTTAAATAAATACTATTATTTTAATAAAAATACTCAATAAAATCCTTGAAAACAGAATCCAAGAAAACATCAAAATAATTATCCATCATGGTCAAGAAGGCTTCATCCCAGCGATGCAGGGAAGGTTCAACATTTGGAAATCCAACAACATAATCCACTACATAATCAAGCTGAAAGAAAAAAAAAAACAAATAATCATTTCATTACATGCTGAAAAAGCATTTGACAAAATTCAACATCCCTTTAAAGACTTGAAAGTATTGGAAAGATCCAACAACATAATCCACTACATAATCAAGCTGAAAGAAAAAAAAACAAATAATCATTTCATTACATGCTGAAAAAGCATTTGACAAAATTCAACATCCCTTTAAAGACTTGAAAGTATTGGAAAGATCAGGAATTCAAGGCCCATTCCTAATCATAGCAAAAGCAATATACAGCAAACCAGTATCCTACATCAAACTAAATGGAGAAAAACTTGAAACAATCCCACTAAAATCAGGGACTAGACAAGACTGCCCACTCTCTCCCTACCTATTCAATATTGTACTTGAAGTCCTAGCTGGAGTATTCAGACAAAAAAAAAAAAAATGAGGCCAAAGGATAAAAATTGGAAAGGAAGAAGTCAAAATATCATTATTTGCAGATGATATGATATTATACTTAAGTGACCCCAACAGAGAACTATAGCTGATAAACAACTTTAGCAAAGTGGCCAGATATAAAATTAACTCAAACAAATCAGTGGTCTTTCTATACTCAAAGGATGAATGGGCTGAGAAAGAAATTAGGGAAATGACACCCTTCCCAAAAGTTACAAACAATATAAATTATCTTGGTGTGACTCTAACCAAACAAATGAAAGATCTGTATGACAAGAACTTCACATCTCTGAAGAAAGAAATTGAAGATCTCAGAGGATGGAAAGATTTCCCATGCTTGTGGATTGGCAGGATTAATATAGTAAAAATGGCCATCCTGCTGAAAGCAATCTAAATATTCAATGCCATCCCCATCAAAATTCCTACTTAACTCTTCATAGAGTTAGAAAGAGCAAGTCTCAAATTCATTTAGAATAATAAAAAAAATAGGATATCAAAAAGTATTCTCAACAATAAAAGAACTTCTGGTGGAATCACCATCCCTGACCTTAAGCTGTACTACAGAGCAATAGTGATAAAAAACAAAACAAAACAAAACAAAAACTGCATGGTATTAGTACAGTGACAGGCAGGTAGATCAATAGAATAGAACTGAAGACTCTGAAATGAACCTATGGTCACTTGATCTTTGACAAAGGAGCTAAAACCATCCAGTGGAAAAAAGACAGCATTTTCAATAAATGGTGCTGGTTCAACTAGCGGTCAACATGTAAAAAAATGAAAAATGATCCATTTTTATGTCTTTGTACAAAGCCCAATCCAAGTGGATCAAGGACCTCCACATAAAACCAGATACACTGAATTTAATAGAAGAGAAAGTGGGGGAAAGCCTCGAACACAAGGGCACAGGGGAAAAGTTCCTCAAGAGAACACCAATAGCGTATGCTCTAAGATCAGCAATAGGCAAATGGGGCCTCATAAAATTGCAAAGCTTCTGTAAGGCAAAGGACACTGCCAATAGAACAAAATGGCAACCAACAGATTGTGAAAAGATCTTTACCAATCCTATATCTGATAGAGGGCTAATATCCAATATATACACAGAACTCAAGAAGTTAGACTCCAGAGAACCAAATAACCCTATTAAAAAATGGGGAACAGGGCTAAACAGAGAATTCTCAACTGAGAAAATTTGACTGGTTGAGAAGCACCTAAAGTACTGTTCAACATCCTTTAGTTATCAGGGAAATGCAAATCTAAACAACCCTGAGATTCCACCTTACACCAGACAAAATGACTGAGATCAAAAACTCAGGTGACAGCAGATGCTGGTGAGGATGTGGAGAAAGAGAAAGGGTTCTTCATTGCTGATGGGATTGCAAGTTGGTAGAATTACTCTAGAAATAAGTCTGGCAGTTCCTAAGAAAATTGGACATAGTACTACCTGAAGACCCTGTTATACCACTCCTGAGCATACACCTAGAAGATGCTCCAACATGTAATAAGGACACATGCTCCACTATGTTCATAGCAGCCTTATTTATAATATCCCAAAGCTGGAAACAACTGAGATGTCCCTCAACAGAAGAATGGAAACAGAAAATATAGTACATTTACACAATGAAATACTACTCAACTATTAAAAACAATGACTTATAAAAAGATTTTCATGATATTTTAGAGAACTGACACATCAGACTCCGCCTACAAATAGAGATGCCATTTCTGAAGGGTTTTCTACACCACACCCAGAGACTTTTGTGTCTTTTCTTACTCTACTTCATTTATCACTTGCATCATATTGACATGTTCTTCCCCTGCCTTTCTTCAAACCAGTACCATAAAAGCATGGCAAGTTGGCTTATTTGGTATCCAGCAGTTTTATACTTTTTAAATGTTCAATGAACAAAGAGATATGTAGGAAGCAAACACACCAGATTTGATATTGTGCTATTGAATGAGGAGCTAAAGAAGGTGAAGGAGCCTTCTTGACACATTCAGGTCATAGGCATCCATACATCTCTATCTTGCAACCAAGAAGTTCTTCTTGAACAAACAAATAGTAACTGAGACCCTGCTCAGGTCCAAAGGCAGACTTTTTAATTCTTCTTTTTTAACAATGAAGTCTTTCCCTTCACTGTTAAGTTTTCTGTGACAGCAGTAACCTGGTGTCTTTATTACAGATTATTTCTTCGTACATAGCCTTAGGGCTTTACCCCTCTGGAAATATAAAAAGTGCAAGTTATATTAACCCTAAATATACTTTATATTTTTCTATGACTTAGCTTCTATTTCCAAACTCATCTCATTGGTGACACAGATAGAATCCCAATATCAGGAAGAGTTTATTTAGGGTTTCTTCAATATCTTTTTGACATTGCGGCAACAAGTGAAGGCAGGCAGACATACTTATGAAGCAAACAGTCTTTGGAGTGATAAAATATTTGCCCTTGGCCAGTTCCCATCTGTGTTGACACTTCCTCAGCTCAGTGCTTTCACCTGGGCACAATGATACAAGCACTTCCAACCTAGAGTTTCTCATTGCTGTTTAGTTCTCTTGTGCCTGTTGTTACACCAACTCCAGCGACTCAAGTCGTCCTCTAAGTCTAATCCTTCCAGCTCTAATTATTTCTCTAATAATACTCTGCTACAGTCCTATTCCACATAGGGTATGGCTGCCAGTCACAGTATCCTGTGTCTAAGCATATTTAACCTCCTCTACTCTGCTACTAACAGACTATGGTGCTACTTCTGATAATGAGTGGTTCCTATACAAAGAATGGCTGGGCAGGGTGTCCTTATCCTTCTTAAATAGCCCCAGATTGGCTCTGTCTTTTAAATGTGTATGCCCAAATTCCATTCACTCATTTCTCTCCCTCTTCTTCCCATGAATGTTTCAGCTTCTGTGATATAAAGCCTTCACATAGGAGAACTGCCTTCAAATTCATTTGGTATGCAAAAGCAAGAATTAACTATTTTAGGCCTTGATGTTATGACAAATGCTCACTGAAAAGAAATCACAACAGTTAGTACACCAACAAAGCATCCCAGATGCTCACAGTAGCTTTACAGCCTAGGTACAATAGGCTCTTTATGGAAGCCAAGGGTGGTTTTCTCAAGGCCATGAGCCTAGGAGTGAACAGCTTTGGAATTGAACCCAGACTCTTCTGTTCCCAGCCCTTCAGCTCTTACCCATTATTATCTCAGCAGTTTTTCCTTCTAAATCCAGTAAAATTTACATTTTTCTTACTTAAGTGAGTCTGGCTTTATTTAGTAGGAATGTCATTTTCAAACTTATTATCATCTTTCATTAGTAAGTATTTCTTTTGTGTATTGGGGTTATGTTTACAGATTTCAAAGCTTGACATTGCAGTCAGCTCCAAACTCATGCTGTTAGTTTTCAAATATGTTGTTTCTTTTGTACTTTGTGTTTAATCTACATACTTTTTGTTTAACCTAGAAGTAGTTTTTAAAGAGAAGTTTCTATAAGAATAGCATATTGCTCTCCTTTGGCACCATGCCCTATGCCTCCTTTACCTTGTAGTACTTGTGGACATTTCATTCACTGTCTTTCACAACAGTGTCCCTAACTAAAGTTGCTATTGACAAACATAGGAGCATTTGGAAGAAGGATTCCGTGTTCACTGTAGTCTTCCAACTTTGAGCGAATGCCTTGTTTCATGAAAGTTTGAAAGAGAAATGATAGGCAATGACTTACAGCATCCTTACTTCATGGGATAAATAGGTTTTTTTTCCAATGCCTTTAGTCTTTATGAATGGAGATAGGTATGTAGAAAACCCAAGGCAGAATGCCACCTTCTCTCTACTCTGTTTCCAGCTATGGTTTTGGAAGTGTATGAAAGGGGAAATGGGAAAAAGAAAGGAATAATGAAAGGTGTAAAGGAAGAAAAAAGCAAGGAAGTGTGAGAAGGTGGGCATAAAGAAAAAAAAATAGTAAATAGTTGCATATTGGAAAGTCAGAGTAGAATCTCAAGGCCATAAGTCCATACTCTGTGAGTGAGTAGAAAAAAAAAAAAAAAAAAACAGAATAGTGTGAAATGTTCAGACAGTTATTTACTTTATAATTCCATACAGACAACACAGCAGCATATGCTATCTCAACAGGTGAATATAATTGTTTATTAAGTTGTGTATATTAAGGTCCTTTTAGAGATGCATGGTTAACATCTGCTCTCAACTTGATAGGATGTGAGTCACCTAGGAATCAAATCTCCAGATACATCTGTGAGGGATAGTTTAGTATTTGTCCATATTTGGGGTGGGAAGAGATATTTTAACAGCTGGCAGCACCATTCCCTGGGCTATGTCCTGGGTACAGGTATTCAATACTCTCTGCTTCGTGATGGTAGACATAATGGGACTTTCTCTTTCTGGTTAAAGCTTAGGCTGTCTTCACTTCTTCACATGATGGGCTCTACTCTGTAGCTTCAAACTCAAGCAAACCCTTTATTCCATGAGTTGCTTTTTGCCAGAGCATTTTATCACAATAAAAACATGAAACTATGACAAGATGCTATTCTGAAGAGAATCGTGGCTGTGGTTTCAGGGTTGCCTTCAAAGAGAACAATATTAATGTCTTGGGAACTGAAAGTTATACTCAATGGTCTGTGTTGAAGACAACCTAGATTGAAGTATTTCATATCAGGCATTTTACAATTACAAACTAGTTAGAATGCCCTTTAAGATGTAACCTGCAATGTACTGTATTCTGGTCAGCAGAAAGTTATGTGTATCTACCATGGGTCACTTGATACTTTGAGTGTTAGAGATCAAACCATCTTAAATACTCATTCTCAGCTCTCAATGCCTTACATGCTGGCAATGAAGAAAGTCCATTTCTGAAACTTAATCTGGATTAAACTGTGTAGTACAGCAAATATATCTAAAATTTTGAAGTTAACTAATGCTTCCTGTTTATGATTAAATAAATGACAACCCCTTACATGACAGGTTTGTTTATTCTTCACTCTCATTTAGGTATAAATTGAAGAAGTCTGTGTCAAATACTGCATTGGAATACTTCATAATTCTACAGTACAGTTCTAGTTTTCTTTGTGAGAAAAAAACATACAGATGCATTTGAAGGGTTTTATTCAATGAGGAGAGAGTTCATCCTAGAAATCCACATTCTTAGTATATGCACTGCAGACAATTGCTTATAGATAAAGAATTTTTGAAATAGTGCTGTAGAAAAGACTAAGATAAAGCAGATATGGCTCTTATTCATAAGGATTTTTACAACTTCTCAAAATTCTGATTAGATTTTCTTCTAACATTTGAAGAGGTAATTGAGATCACTTCATGTTTCAGTTCAATGGTACTATAAAGTAATGTCACTGATTTTTACGTTATGCTGAAAGTGGTTGAAGGATATTCCAAAAACCAGTCCCAAAAATTATCAGTTCACTGTATTCAAGGTGACTAAGTTGGATTAGGTTGTTTTGGTTTTAGTGGTAGAAAACTCTTGTTTTATGGTCAGAAGCTTTGTACTTTTAAATATATAACCTTGAAACTGGCAGAGACTTTGAATATAATTTCTGTAGACTAGCGTGGATAAAGCCTTTTGATTTTCTTGTTCTTATGTGTGCATTAGACAAAGTCTTCCTATGTAATCCTGGCTAGCCTGAAAGTGCTATGTAAAACAGGTTGGCTTTGAACTCACAGAGATACACCTACCTTGGCCTCCCAAGTACTGGGATTAAAGGTGTGGTTCTTTTTGTCTGTGAAAGCTCCAAAGTTGTTCTCCCAAAATTCATAAAATTGAACAAAAGTAAACAAACAAAAAAAACAAACAAACAAGTAGAACAAGTATCAAGCTACCTTACCTATTTCTCCACCCTGCCTTGCTGGACAATCAATTTAGTTATCACTACCTTAATTCTCCCTAGCCCTATGTTGTCCATAACAGTACTTGAATAATTTCACTGGGTCCTGCTGAAGCCTCCTGAGAGACAGCTATGAGTTTCCTATGTCAGGAACATCAGTTTCATCTGGGAGCTTATTAAAGTGTACAGTTTCTGGAAAGCCTAGACCCATCGAATCTAATTCTACCTTTAACAAGATCCCAGACTGATTCATATACACATTAAAGCCTGAGAAGCACCCATCCATGATACATATCAAGTACATATGGGACAAACATTTTACTTCCTTTAAAGATGTAAGAGCAAGGGAAAATATTATGTTTCAGGATAGAAATAGAAGATCGCTGATCTCATTGGAACTGCTAAATATTATGTTTCAGGATAGAAATAGAGATCGCTGATCTCATTGGAATTCCAAGCTTCAATTCCATTATTGAGTAAGAGCTTTACCCTTGAGAATAGCTTATGTGGGGCCCTGCTTATAATTTATGTAATGAAAATAATAATAGCAATTCCTACACAGATTTGTTTGCATAGTACATTGGTACATTGTAACTTTAAACTAGTATGACTTCGACAGAAATGGTTGCAGTACAGGGCATTTATTGAAGATTAATGGTGTTAGAAGAAATAGCTGGCTTGAGACTGAAAAGGCTGAAAGCAATTAATCTATCAAATTATTAATTCTTAACACATGCCTTCTGTTGAAGTTGCTTTTGCTTCATCCACAGAGCTCAGGGAAAAGAAAACCTAAGCCGCAGTGCTACAGATATTTTCTCATGCCCTAGGCAGCTTTGTTTTGCTGTTTGCTCATATTTTCTAGAAGTTCTCATAGGGACTCACGGCTTTGTTCATTAACCTTTCAAATTGCATAAGGTTTGCTGCTCACGCTGCAGCATGATCTATTGCTGGTACCTCAGCATTTCATTTACTTCACCATGCTACCCCTTCTACATGCTAGAAATGTACTGTCAATTCTAAACTCATTATGCAAATACTACACCTAGGCACTATTATTCTGACTTCCATTAGCTCTACTCCCCCATTAGCTTGGCCTCCTGTGAATAAGAAGTGTCAAATTACATATGTAGATTTGTGGGCTAGAAGTGGGTGGGCTACACTGAATGGTCTCCTGTGGAGTCAGCAGAAAATAATTGTATTTGAATCAAACACTACATCCTTTATGTTCTAATATGACAGTTCTAATATACTTTCTCAAGAAAAATTGTTCAGCCTGTGAGCCTTAGGAATCAGCTTAGAAAATAATGTGTTTACAAAGCCAGCCGACATCTCTCAGCAACAAATACTTACTTTCGTCTGTCGGCTGAACTGTTTAAAAGTGGAAGCATGTCTTAAATAAAGCTGTGTGCCCTTATGTGCAATAAAATATGTTGCGCGGTCTCCAGACCTCCTGAGTTTCCTAGTCTTTGTCTTCACAATGAGCATACGATCTGTCCATGTGTCATATGTTAAGTTATTCTATTCAAAACATAGACCTTCAAGTAAAAACCACCATAAAAGGATGCTGCTCTTTGTTTACTGTTCTTTCCAAAGGAATTCGCTTAAGCATGTGAGTAAGGCAGAGCTGATTCTAAGAGTTTTTGTATGAAATTTTTTCCCCATTGCCCAATGCACTATGCTAAATTCTGCTTGTTCCCGTCACCCTGTTAGTAAAACCAGAAGACGTTTCATTAACAATCACTTATGAGAAGAGAGCAGCTAAGTCTTCTGAGCACCTCCTTACTAACCCGGGTGTTTTGTCAACCACTGCCCATCCACTGAGTAAGTCCAAAGTATAGAAGAATTTTTATCATTGAATATTTGGACACGGTTGAGATTAGACGAATGGCAGTGAACTTAAAATATTTTAAACTAATTTGTCATTGTTTCTAAGCTGAGTTGATAGAGATGATTCGAATCTTTGGGAAAGAAAGCAATCATTGAAAGTAGCAACTTAAAACCTGAATTGCATGATCTAAAACATGATTTCTTTGACAAGGGAAAATACATCAGTTTCTATGTGACTCCTACTACACACCCCCCAACACACGCACACATACATATTACTGAGTACCTACATTATGCTACATGCATATAAGCACATCTACACCTATATGAGCATGTCATTTGACTTGAATGAGGTAATAATGGTTTTTGACTTTTGAAGTAGGAATGGATTTCAATTGTTAAATCTATATAATTTCATTCCATTTCAAAGACAGGAATAAGGATTTGTCCAACATGTAAAATCAAAATGTATTGAGGAATCATGGATTATATTTAATTAAATTTTCATAGAAAGTATATGAATTGGCCATGTATAAGATTTAAGGAAGGGAAAATTAGTGAAGGTAGAAAAATACTGCAAATTAAAACAGCTGATCACGAGTCAGAAACAGGCATGTAGTACATTTTAAGGCACTGTCTTCAACAATCTTAAGAAGCCTTTGATTTGTTTGTACTTTCCCCCAGTTCCATAGAGTTCTTCAGCATTTTTTTTAATGCACTGACATCCAGGGATATTGATCTAAACATATTTTATCTCTAAAAGCAGGCAATGTATTTAAGCAGCCAATGATTCTATTTTTAATGTGATTTTATCCGAGTCATTTCTTCACAATGCATGCTTGTTAGTGTTGCATGCAGTCAGTGAAGCTCAATATTAGAAATGTTGTATTATGACACAGTTGACTCTTGTTTCATGGCCACAAAATTGGAGACTTCTGAAAATCCTGTACTTTAAATTGACCTGCAACTGTGTGAATTTTAAAGTAAATATTTTAGGTAATTTGTATAATTTTTATCTCATATAATTTTCTAAATATTATATCCAGTCAAATTGCATTGTTTTATTAATGAACTGACAGATTCCTTTTTGGTCAAATAAGTAGTAACTTTATCTATTTAGGATTTTCTTGGTTAAATAAGTACTAAGTTCATATATGTAAATATTAGTTTAACTTACTACCATTTTCAGAATTTAACATTTTCTTCCTAATCATTATTGGGAAAAAATCTTTAAGAATTTTTTCTAAATACCTACTTTATATAATATGTTTATAGAAACTATGGAATAATTAAATCATTTTCTCTTTACTTTTCTTCTTGTGAACCCTTCATGCATCCCTTTGTTTGTTCTCTTTCACTAATTCATGACTTACTATTTAAATTGTTTTTACACACACACACACACACACACACACACACACACACAGCCTAAAAACAACCTAGTCAGTCTGTGTTACCTGTCTTTCAGGACTAACCACTTATTGTTGGATAACCAATCAGCAGTTCTTTCCTGGGGACATTCATTCCTCCTGTTCTCAGCATCCCCAGCTGCTCATAGTTCCTTGTTTAGGGTTTAGGCCCCACAGGCTTTCTCCTGTTCATATTGCCATATCTATTAGCGGTGTTCAGATCTTGTTTATATAACCATGGTAATGAGACTTCCTGGATGTAGCCTATCTAACATTTCTAAGAGATACAACCTCACAGTGAACTTCTTGTTTCTCAGTTTTTTATCACCTTTCTGTCCAGTCTTCTGCAATGATCACTGAGCCTTGGGCAAAGGACTTGTGTTGTAAAAGTATAAGTTGGACTGGGTACAAAAAGATCTCTTAATGTCTGGAGTTTGATCCTCTGCAGGGTTTCTGTAATAGTCTCCACCTGTTGAAAAGTTCATTTGATGAGGGGTTACTCGTGTGTGTATATAGATAAATATTTACAGTGTAGTTAAAAATTCTGCAGGTTTAGTAAAGTGATGACAGTAGTTTTTCCTCCAAGATCCATAACTTCACTAATTCTGGTAGTTTATTAGGTTTACAATACCAAATATTGTTCTCTCTTGTGGAGTGGGCCTTAAGTCCAATTACAGATCTGCACCACTATGTGTGCCACTACATATTATTAGAGTTATGTGATAGTGATTATTGTTGTGGTTCATAGATGTAATAGCTCAGTAAGACTATTGTTTGTTTCTCTTCCTTAGAAGCTTATTACCATGGAAGTTATTCCCCAAGGGAGAGGCCTTCACATCAAATCCCATTCATTTTCTCTAGCCCTGTATTTGAAGAACATGGAGATTTAATTAGAGAGAGCAGAGAGAGATAAATGAAAAAGAAGAAAAAAGCAGAGAGAGATAAATGAGAAAGAAGAAAAGAAGAAGAAGAAGAAGAAGAAGAAGAAGAAGAAGAAGAAGAAGAAGAAGAGGAAGAAGAGGAGGAGGAGGAGGAGGAGGAGGAGGAAGAGGAGGAGGAAGAGGAAGAGGAAGAAGAAGAGGAAGAGGAAGAGGAAGAAGAAGAGGAAGAGGAAGAGGAAGAGGAAGAGGAAGAGGAAGAAGAAGAAGAAGAAGAAGAAGAAGAAGAAGAAGAAGAAGAAGAAGAAGAAGAAGAAGAAGAAGAGGAAAACAAGGAGAAGGAGGAGAAGAGGAGGAGGAGGAGGAGGGAGAAGGGGAAGGAGAAGTAGAAGGGGAAAGGGAAGGGGAAGGAGTAGAGAAGAAGATAAAATAATAGTAAATGTATCTAGAAAGAATCATAGGGAATCTTATTATTTGCCTGCCTAAAATTACACATTAACATATTTAAGTCTGTGTACACATGTATGGTTTAAATGTTAAACTTCCATATGGGCTGATAAAGCCCCTTCAAGAGCCATAAACTAAGAAAAACACCAATAACAGGCATGAGAAGCCCCTGTGAGTTGTTGCCTGATGTTACCTGGAAGTCTCTCAAAACATTATAAGCTATTGCTTTTGTCTTTTGGTTAGCATCCAGAGGTGGGAGGTAAGTTCTTATTGGTATAAAACTTTGTGTTATAACATGGAATTTGTAAGTGATTAGGACTAGAGGAGTGAATGCTGAATGAATAACATCTAAGTTTCTGGAATTTTGTATTAACTGACTATATAACATATTGATAAAATGTTGATATTGCTTATAATCTGAGAACCCACTAGTGATTACTAAATATAAATAGACAGAATATAGACAGCAGAAAATGAAAAACATTTCTAAATTTTAATATCATAAAGTTAAAAAGTTGTTTTATTCATACAACTTTAGTGTTAGTCTGTAGGAGTATTACAATGTGATGAGTGATTGCTTTTTGTTATCAACAATTTAATGTATTTAAATTGCAACACAAAAGGCAACGTAGCAGCAACTAGAAGGGGAGGTAAGTGAGGTGGTGACATGCATGGATCTAAAATTTTTCATAAAATATTCAAGTAATATTTTGACAGATCAGCAAGAGATTTTGCCTCAGAAAAATTACTGATCACTAATAAAAACGAAACTCCATTTTGGGACATCTCTGAAGCCAAAATCACCTGATTGCTATCCATTAATTTGCTTCTTGTGATTTAGCAGTTCTCAACTTGACAGGTTTAAGATTACGTATGAGACAACCCTTGGGCCACACATGTGAGGAAGTTTCTAGATTAGGTTGTTTAGAAGAAACTACCTTAAGTAAGGGAGGCCCTATTATACTGTCTGGATTGTTAGAATGGACAAAATTAAGTAAGAGAGAGCAAAAGCATCCATCTTTCTCTGCTCCTGATTGTAAACCCAGTATGATCAGTCATTTCATGTTCCTGCCATCATAACTTTCTTGCCATGGTGGTCATATCTCTAAGATGTGAAGCATAATAAATTCTTCCTTTCTTAAGTAGTTTTTATACATTGATTAGAAACACCACTTTAAAATTAAACAGTTAATAATACAGGAAAGAGAAAAGTGGGAAGTAGGGCCATTATTGAGATAAGGTTGGCTATGTACTTCTTTGGTCTTTAGAACTGGGTTCTAGGAGGAATGTGAAAGAGTTGAAACTAAGATGACAGCAGAATACAATGGGCCATTCTTATTGGAATCTGGAATACTACAATGTTGAAGACCTCTGTTCTTGAGATCTCAGACAGAGAACTAGGCTAAAGGTCATTTTGTATATTACAGTAAAAGAAAAACATTCAGTGGCACTCTGCCTCTGTTTTAAGAATTTAAAGGGGGCTGGAGAGATGGCTCAGAGGTTAAGAGCATCGACAGCTCTTCCAGAGGTCATGAGTTCAATTCCCAGCAACCATATGCTGGCTCACAACCATCTATAATGGGATCTGATGCCCTCTTCTGGTGTGTATGAAGACAACAACAGTGCACTCATATAAATAAAGATAAATAATTTTAAAAAAAGAATGTAAAGAAGTTTAATTAATAACTTATGGACTAATCTGTTTGACAGAGTAAATTTCAAGATATGCCGGCACTCTGAATAGGTCATGGTTAGTTTTCATAGCTCTTATCAAGGACTAAGGGGAAAAAGAACAACAAAAACTTGGGAGAAATGATGGTATTTTCTAGGAAAGAGAATGGATTTAAATTTACAAACAAGGAGACTGAGGAAACAGTTGTGTTTGGAAAAGATACTGTCACCACCAAAAAAAAAAAATTGGAAATTTGCACCAGGATATTATAAAAGGTGCCTTAAGGTAAAAAGTTAGAAGATAAAAAAATTCCATCTTATGAAAATGCACATTCATGTGAAAAAAAAGAGATTCTAACTGAAAATTCTGATGGAGAAGTTGTCTGTTCAAAAACAACTGCTTAAACCAATAGATTCCTCTATAGTTTTGGTTCAAGAAGGTCAGACTACATCTCAAGCTGTCAACAAAACTTTGAAACATCATCAACCTGTTATCAATTTTACAGGCATGAATGGATCAACATTGAAATTGTCATGGTGTCTGACATTAAGGCTCCAAAAAGAACCTGATGAAAGGCAACGGTAGGTAGGGATCCTAAGAAATCATTAGGTGAAAATGATGTGAAGGTAAAGCCTAAGTTACAATGGATAACTCAGGGTATTAGATATGGCAGAACCATTGGCCATCAACTGCAAAAAGTTATGGCCCATGAGAGAGATTAGAGATGGAGGCCAGGGCTTCCCAGACCTTTTGAACCTGGATGAACCCATTATGAATTCCAGATAGTAGACATGAAGTTGCAGGAAGTAGTGTTTGCCTTGATGCTTTTTTTTTTTAAATCTCACTTTAATCTTCCTCTCTTTTTTGATTGAAAATATTTACTCTATTCCACTGTATATTTAAATATGGATGAGATTTATTTTTCTGTGTTATAGGGCTCACAGTTAAAGAGATTGACAGTCTCTACCTACATTTTTAAATGTGACTGAAAATCCCTGAGAACTTTTGGGGTTGGATTGAATAAGTTTTGAATTAGGAAATGACAATGGGCTTGTGAGGAAAAAGGGTAGAAGGACTGCTTCAAAGTAATATGTTTGAGTGCTATGTTGAAAGAGTACACTTATAATAGTTAATATTAATCATCAATTTGACAGGATCTAGTGTCTCCAAGGAAACAAATGTTCCTCTGGGCATGTTAGTGACGGATTTCTCAATTTCTAGACTGAGTGAACAAGGTGAGATGACCCATTCTAAAATCTTTGAACTGGGGTTCCTGACTGAATGAAATGGATAAAGCAAGCAGAATATTTACTTTTATTGTTCTATGACTTGTCACTATGGGCTTACTGTTCTTGCTCTCATGATTTGCTTACTATGAGGGACTGTACTCTAAGACTGTGAGCCAAAATAAACACTATCTGAAGTTGAGTCTTGTTGTGTACTTTATGATTGCAGTGAAGAAAGGGGCTAATACGCTAATCCTTGCATCTTAGTAATCAAAATGTGTACAAAAAAATCAGGGATTCCTGAATTCAAACAATTAGTTAATGATCTATTGATACATTCTTAAGCAATTTCTACCAGTACTAAAACATTATGCTTTGGTCTATTATGCAGTAGAAAAATACAAAGAATATTCAGTTTTAAAAGGCTTGTGCATGTTGAATATGGCATACTAACTTATTTTCTTTTTGGCCTTCGATTTTGTCTTATATAAAGATACAGAAATATGTTTCCAATATTCAAACTAATGATTTTTGTAAACAAAGGTCCCTGATATAATGGCTAGAGAGATGTATCACATTGCTTTTCTAATGCAGCCATGTTCAGTTCCTAGCACATGCATTGAGATGCTCACAACTTCCCATAACTTCAGCTCCAGGGGATTTGACATCCCTTTTTCTTTTCTGTGCTCACATATATACATACATATATATAAAACATCATTCACATACCACACACAATTAAAAATAAAACAAATGTTTAATCTAAAAATAATCAGGAAGAAATATCTAAGACAAAATTCATTATTTTGTTGGTAGGTTGTTCTATTGGTATGTGTTTGTTGATAGTCCACTGAACATCTCTTAGACTGATTTTTTTCTTTTCTTATCAAATTTATTTATTTATTTACACTCCATATTTTATTCCCCACCCCATCCACCCTCTGACTGTTCCACATTCCATACCTCCTCCCCAAGCCCCTGTCTCTACATGGATGTCCCCACCCACCATCCCACTTGATCTCTAAACTCCCTGGGGCTTCCAATCTCTTGAGGGTTAGGTGCATCATCTCTGAACGAACACAGACCCAGCAGTCTTCTATTGAATGTATGTTGCGGGGCTCATATCAGCTGGTGTATGCTGCTTGTTTGGTGGTCCAGTGTTTGAGAGAACGTGGGGGTCCAGATTAATTGAGACTGCTGGTCCTGCTACAGGAACACCCTTCTCCTCAGCTTCTTCCAGGCTTCCCTAATTCAACAACAGGGGTCAGCTGCTTCTGTCCATTGGTTGGGTGCAAATATCTGCATCTGACTCTTTCAGCTGCTTGTCAGGTCTTTCAGAGGGCAGTTATACTAGGTCCCTTTTTGTGAGAGCTCCATAGCCTTAGTAATATTGTCAGACCTTGGACACTCAAGGACCTCTCCTTGAGCTGGATCCTACTTTGGGCCTGTCGCTGGGCCTTCATTTCCTCAGGTTCCTCTCCATTTCCATCCCTGCAGTTCTTTCACACAGGAACAATTATGGATCAGAATTGTGACTGTGGGATGCATCCCCTCCCTCATTTGATGCCCTGTCTTCCTGCTGGAGGTGGGCTCTATAAATTCCCTCTTCCTACTGTTGAGCATTTCCTCTAAGGTCTCTTCCATTGATTCCTGAGAGTCTCTCATCTCCCATGTCTCTGATGCATTCTGGAGGGTCCCCCCAACCTCCTTTCTTTCGAGGTTGCCTGTTTCCATTCTTTGTGCTAGCCCCCAGAGCTTCACAGACACTTTGGTTCTGCGTATTTGACAGATACTTGATCCCTGGTAGATGTTAGGAGACTTTCTACAATGTAATTTTTATTTAGTTAAAAGTAAAGGACATAAAACAATGAATGAGCAAATTAATAAAAACAATACTCACAAATTTGTTATTTAATGTTATGAAGTAAAGAAACGAAGTAAGTAATAGGAAGTACATAAAATCACCAAGCTTAGCACTAGGAAGACTTCACTGAAATCTGTGACCTACTTAACAAAGAAAACCCTGTACTTGTAATGAGTTTGAACTCTCTAACAAGGAATATGCAAGCTAAGGAGTCACAAAATTACTTTTGACATATGAAATAAATCTACAAACACAAATGTAGATGATAAAACTTAATGGCTCTGTAGAGGATGTTGCAGGGGTCAACATTCTCCTTTAATGAACCATTAACACTTAAAGATATGTATTAAAATGATGCTAAGATTAGGACATAGCATGAGGAGAAGAAAATTTAATGACCAATTTAATATTCTTGCTACAGGGCTCACTATTTGACAAAAATCAGCTCTATAAGTGAGGAATCATATCATAGGTCAAGTCATATAAGGCCAAGCTTCAGGGAAAAAATTAACATGGCCAAACTCTAACAATGCAAGACAGAATGATGCCATAGTATTTTATCTTTCAAAAAAATGCATGGCCTACTTGTGTAGTGAGGTAGATTTAATTACACAGTAATATCATCTTTACTCATTGCATTTTTAAGATATAAAGGATTCTTCATTCTAAACAAAATAAAAATAAAGATATGTTTATTCAACCCTTTACTTGTTGAGTAATCATTTTATGACAATCTATTATATTTATCCATGAAATAAATTTTATTGTTTTAAAAATAAACTATAAGATACCTTATGTTTAATTAGCCCAAATAAGTATAGAACAGATAAATTGACTGTGGGTTATGCCTCGCAAGTTCATTTGACTGCTATGGGCTACTACATGCATTTAGCTGCTTCAGGGTTTATGGCTACTTACTGAGAACGTCTCAGAGCACCAGGTAGTTATACTAATAGTTGGCTACTGTTTTACATTATGTACACTGGCTAAGACTACTTTCTAAATTCAGAAAAATGTTTATGATAGAAATTACAAGGTAAAAGTGTTTGAGCTGCATTCATTCACTTTTAAATCATTGTGTTCATTATAATTTTAACACTGAATTGTTAAACAAATAAGCAAACAATTCAAATAAAATATCACATAAAGGGACCAAAAGATAGTTCTCTTATGGTCAGTATTTATGGGAATTCTATCTCGAAGGCATGTTCAGGCTTTCTTGCCACAAAAGAAAAAGTTTCTTGGCTTAGGAAAAGAATTATTATACTGGCTAGGTTTGTGTCATCAACTTGTCACAATATGGAGTCTCCAGAGAGAAAGGAATCTCAGTCAAGAAAATGCCTCCATGAGATCCAGGTCTCGGACATTTTCTCAACTCGTGATCTATAGGGAGAGGACCCAGTCCATGGTGGATGGGGCCATCCATAGGCTGGTAGTCTTGGGTTTTATAAAAAGTCAGGTTGAGCAAGCCACAAGAAGCAAGATAGTAAGAAGCACCCCTCCAGGGCCTCTGCAAAAGCTGATTCCTCCAGGTTACTGCCCTGTTTCACTTCCTGTCCTGACTTCCTTTGATGATAAACAGAAGTGTGAAAGTATAAGCCCAATAAACCATTTCCTTCCCAACTTGCATCTTGGTCATGGTGTTTGATTGCACCAATAGAAACCACAACTAAGACAGATGCCATAAATAATTTAATTGAATGAGACATAGAAGGGAAACAGTACCAAACTGAATCATGATAAAGCTGATGTATTTCTGTAGCTTTATACCCATGCAGATCTCAATACAGGATAAAAGATAGATACTTTATATAGCTTTAAGTTCAGAGGGATAGAGAGAACTAAGTAGGTAGGAAGAAAAAAATGCGAAAAAAAGAATGTAATTTATTTCCTTTTTCACTTTGTGATACTATAATGTAATTATATTATAATGTAATTATAATTACAACATAATGTAATTATATTAATGTATTCCCGTATTTCTCTTTCCTCCATCCATCCAAATCCTCTTATATCCCCTTCCTTGCTTTGTTCTTTTTCATATTTTCCTCTTTTCAAATTTATTCCTCTTCTTTTTGTCATTACATGTATATATGTAAATACATATGTATTTTTAATTATAACCTGTTCAGTCTGGATAATATTACTTGTATGTATGCTTCCAGGATGGGTTCTTTGCTATTAGGTAACCAATAGTGTGCTCTTCCTTGGGGAAGACTATTTCTCTCACTCTCAGCGTTCCTAAATAGCCGTTCTTCAAATAGGTTTGAAGCCTATTTTAGCATGCAGTTGTATGTGGTTTAAAGTAGTCCCCTTCTAAAGTTCCCTAAACATGAAAGCCTAAAAACCTTGTAGTATGTCATTCCTCAAACCCTTATATGAGCAGCAGCAGGCAAGGTTTCCTTCCCTTCTAAGGCTATTTACTAAGACTTTCTACTTAAACCTTGGCTTTACATCCTTAAGAATCACAGTGCTTTTCCGTAACTGACTTGAAACACTTGGAGATACTATGTTTCCCTTTAAGGCTTTCCATTCTAAAATTAATTTCAGCATAGGTTTATTGAGGTACCACTATACTCAGTCACTGAAGATCTGGCACATGTTTCAACATTTGAAAGTTCTATTCATATCACAGCAAGCTGAAGTGGGCAAGCTGGAAGCACTAACCCCTATCCCTCTACAAGCCTGTGCTGCTAAAGAACTTGTGGCATCTACATGCATTTTTGTTTCTTGACTTTGTCAAGAAGGGAGGGGGTATGAAGACTTGCCCCATCACACAGATATGATTTTGGGGGGCGATTCATTGGAAATTCTAAAATATAAAGTTTCAATGACCAATCTTTGATTGCAAAGGTTCTTGGTTAATACTACAATTCTAGCAATAAATTTTCAAAAATATAGGTTTTATTTAGGATGAATAAGCAATGAAATATTTATAGTGATAAAGTTATTTGCAAAAGCTGAAGCACTAAGCAGAGAGAATTTCAATTACCCTGACCCAACAGGAGCTAACAATAGTTGAATCATTAAGAAAGGGTTTATGTACCTGCAAGTAATAAAATATTGTTTTCTGAGATTGCTGTCTCTAAGGCACTTTCCATCTTAGCTATATAGAATAAATGAAGTAAATAAAACAGAACTTAGGAAAGGTAAGTCTATAGTTCTAAATATTAGAGAACTTGAAATATCTGTGAAGAACATTTGAGAGTAATGGTGCATACAGATGAAACTTTAAATGTCAGTCTTGTAGGAAAGGTGAGTGGGATGAGATAGTGGAAGTTTATTCATTGTTGGGAAAGCCCCAGCTTAAAGTGTCTTTGTCTTTCTATAGAAACATTTATTTCCAAAAAAATTACACTTAGTCAAGAGTTTACTGCATGTGTTTGTGTGTGTGTGTGTGTGTGTGTGTGTGTGTGTGTGTGTGTGTGTGTTGGGTACTAGAATAATATTAACACAGGTGCATTATTGAAAGTTTTCTTCAATAGTAGTTTATTCTTATCTGTGCCCTTCACATATATTTAATAGAGTACATGCATTTTCTCATTTTATTAATATATTACCATATGATACACACATAAAGTTCATCTCAGGGTCAAAGAACAAGTGTTCCAGAACAGAGAGCACTTGTAATCCACACAACTGTGAATTAATGGCCTTGTAAAGTTGAAGCCCACATTGAATTCTAAGCATATCTTAGTGAAAGCTGCCATGTCGTTTGCAAAAGGAGACTATTTTATGATAAACTTGAACTTGCACAGTCATACAGAATTCCTCAAAGTTCTTGGGTGTCTTTCACTTTTCATTGATTTCATATATTAAGTAAATTATGCTATATTTGCTGGTGCCACTCTCGATAGGAGATTAAATGGGAGATGTAGTCACTGACACTGGTAGGATTATAGTAGGTAGTTTCTGTCATCTCTTACATCTATGCTCATATGTTGACATATTGCCCTAGAATTTGGGCTTTGACAGAATTTTGAAACTTGAAAAAATGCAACCTAGAATTTAGGGTACTTGCTTTGTTCTGGTGTATATAGATATTTATCTGTATATTAGTACATTGTGATCATCTTTTTCCACACACACTCACACTCAGTTATGGAAAACATTATAGAAGTCTGTCCATACTCTTTCTCTGCAGCTCTCAACCTAGTTGAGTCATCCAACAAATACTCACTTTGCAGTAAGGTAAAACAAGGCCAAAGAGTTCAAGGTTTCCCCATCCTTTCACCACTTTAGAATTTACAATAATGAACACCTACAGTGTACACTCATCACCACATCTTTCCTCTTGCAGGTCATGCCTCTTTGGAGTGAGATGACCTCTTTTGTATCTTTCCCCCTTAAAATAAAATGTCATTTCTTTTCAGTATTTTTCTTAAGTCAAGAACAACAACAAAAACAGAAGTGAAAAAATTCTTCAGGTACTAAGGATTTAATTGATTTGGAAGGCATATTAATATGCTATAAGTATCCTTTATATAGGTACGCCTTATTTTGAGGAGTGATTATTGTCAAGCAGAGTTTGAAGCAAAAGTATACATTATGAAGGAGACAATTGGAAGTAGAACCTTCTTAGCCTATAAAATCCTTTAATGCCACATAATGGTGATTTTATAAACTACTAATATACTTTGATTTGAATGCATGACCCAAGAAAAATGAGACTGGGACACTTGACAAGATGTATAAGATTCCTGAATCTTACAATATGAAGAGTACTGGGATCTATGCTCATTTTTCCAAAACACCAACCTTTCTAACAGGATTTTGTCTCATTACAAGTTCTCTTTGTATGAATTAAGTTGTTTGACATTGAACTTAATGGTATTATAGTATGATATTCATACAACTGAGTTCACCTAATATTTGTTTTATGAAACAAAAGCCTACAATTGAAAATACATGCTGGGATATAATTTCTGTAATAAACAGAAATTAAACTAGTTTTTGTAAATGAGATAAAAATAAAATTGCATACAACTTCATAGAATCTGTGTATCTTTACATTTTCTCAACTGAATTATATAAAAAAAAAAGCCAAAGGGCTTTACATTTTTTAATTAGAAGAGTAAGGTTGAAATCTGATTGAAATCTAGATCCTACTGTTTTCAAATAGTATTTATAAGAAGTCAATATCTTTCTTAAACCAGCCTATTAAACTTAAGGCATAAATTACTCTGCAAGTTAAAAAATGAAATATCTTAATTTAAAAACCTTAGTTGTGATTGTACAGTACTAGTGCTTTATAATATGTTAGGATTCTTGTGCTGCATCCTCTGTCAAGATTTCAAAGTAATAAAATACTTAAATGGATACCTGAGAGAATTCACATGAATTCATTGTGAGCATACAAAAATTTTCTAATCCTCCAGTGTTGAAAAACAAGCTGGAAACATTTGAAACAAAGGAAGAGATGCAGAGATTCAAATAGATTCAGGCTATCAACTAGAAACTTAGGATTTCTCAAATAAAAGATGACTCAGCCCATGGACCACAATGTAAAAACAGCAGAGATTTTAAATTTAATTCCTATGAGAAAAACAATGTGGGAAAATCAAGCCTGAAGCAATTCTGTTTTGTGATTACTTGAGAAGTCTTTTGAGCCCTGAATAACTTACGATGAAAAAAAAAAAAGTCCTGTAAAGGAAGGTGAAAATAGGTTCTAATCTTTTTGGTGCAAAAGGGCAAGGTGAAGTGATAGACTGTTTTCAATCTTGGTAGGAAAATTAAGTTTCTAGAGTCATCAAATGACAAGTTCTTTCAGAGAATTCAATTCCAGTGATGAGGTTTTTGACTTAAATGAAGGAAGACCTTGAGATAAGAAGGAATTGACAACATCTTTTTCCAAGATGGACTCGGGACCAGTGTAAAAATCAGTTTCCTCTCAATCTCTCTCATCTTCTCCCATCCAATGCTTTTAATAGGACTATTTGTCTTGTGTAATCTACCTCTACATGCACTAAATAGCATTAGTGTACCAAAAAATTCATTCTAGAATTCTTGAAATTATGAAGGTAAGATGAAGATGTTTGGAAAAAAGATTGATTTTTATAAAAGTTACATGTATTGTATGTTCAGTTCTAGGTCCAGCAATATGTATATTATACAATTATTAATACTCTCAAGAAAATTAAAAGTTTCCATTTATCTTTTAAAGATAGGAGAATTAACATATATGAATTTCCAATTTCCTATTCTCTGGAATGTAGATAGATATAGAAAAATGTAAAATGGATATAGAAAAATTTAAAAGTTAGAACAGTAATCAATGTTTGTCTTATCCTGAAGCTTTTCTTTTACTGTGCTTTTTTTCCTACTATGTGCTTCTTAGGTATATTTTGCTTTTCTGTATAAGGCCAGGACTACTTTTTCTGCTTCAATTTTGTTTATCCTTAAGTCCAGGACTTAGGGCAAGGGAACAGGATGACAGCACAAGAGGGTAGATCAATAGGAATTCTTAATTGATAGCTAAAGAATCCTTTGAAACTTTTATACTATCAATTACTTCAATCCTCAAGACAACCAATGTTGTCCCACTTGATCTACTAACCTGTTCTGCCTCTCCATACCTAGTCTCTTCATTGACATTTTCATTTCTCAAGGTTTTTTATTAGTATAGTCGAAATGTGTTGTATTTCCTGTTACCATTTCCTTCCTCCTTTTCCTACTTTTTACCTTATTTAAATTCTACCCAATATATGGGTGCAAGATTTTATGAAGTCCTCAATTTGTTCAGACTATCCTGACCTGTTTCTTTTTGTTCTGAAGATGGACTTATCAAGTACCTTATTTAAAAATGATTTTCCAAATTCTTTCTTGTCAATGAAATAGCAAGAAATCTGTGAAATGCTAGGGCATCTATTCTCAATAAATTACTGTTATATGAATTATTTAAGAGATGAATTTGAGACAAGAATATGATTGAAAAAGATCACTCCCAACCTAATTCTCCTTATATCTAAATATATCGAAGTCAAAGATGTCTTTTTCTTAGTAATTTTTTCAAGCCAAAGTGATAGACCCTGTACTTGCATAATAAAGTGCAACAGAAAGTTCTGGAATTTATTCTCAACAAGAGCAAGATGTTGAGTTTTCAAAGCATTATGTCTCATTGTTGCTAAGGATTCCTACAAATTTTTTGATAATTACGTGCAAAGCACACATTAAAATTTCAAGACAGAAACACAAAGGGGTTGTGTATTTTGTTTAAGTGTCTCGTGTGTGTGTGTGTGTGTGTGTACGTGTGTGTGTGTGTGTGTGTGTGTCTTCTAGTAGAGAGGCATTGATTTTTCACTGTACTTTTTATATATCTGAAGAAACTCTGAAGCAGAGCAAAATAAATGTCAGCCTGGAAATTTGCAGAAGCAGCAGAGTCTGTAGCTGTCTGCCTCCTTTAGAAAAGAATTTAGTTGAAAAGAACTGTAATGAGTCACCACTTCAATTCCATCATAGATTTATATAATGAGCACAAGCTCATGGACAAATATTTTTGACCTCTTGATAAAACTCTCTTGACATTTGAAAATAACTTCAAACTAAGTGCAATCTGACTATTGGAATCTGCAACCAAGGACTATCCTTTCTCCTCCTTCAACTTGTTTTGTTCCTGTTCTATCTAGGTATAGAAGCCTGTACTAAATAAGTCTTCTAAAATGGAACATCACTGACTTAGGCAATTTCCTACTGCCTGTGTCTTATTTTGCTCTATATTGTGATAAAATGCAGACTAAAACCAACTTGGGGAGGAAAGAGGTTTCTCGTGGCTTATGTATTTTTATTACAGTCTAAAACTGAAAGACATTATGGCAGGAACTGAGAAACAGAGGCAGAAGTGGAGACCATACGTTAACCCAGCCTCCTGCACTGCTCTCTATGGCTCACCTTACTTTCTTAAACAACCCTGGACCATCTGCTCAAGGAAGCAATGCACATATTAGGCTAGACCTTTCCAGATCAATCTTTAATAAAATATTCATAGGCTTAGCTACAGGCCAATTTGATGGGACATTTTCTCAACTCATCTATGTTTTGTCTAGATGGCTCCTTACTAGTGTTGAGCTGACAAATTCTAACCATCATAGCTGCTTTCCAGTGTGCATAAGGTGAGACTTGAGCATACCTCCTGAGTATTCTTAACTCAGGAGGAAGATAAAGAATACAGAATTAATTCAAGGTGTACAACTTCAGTTTTATCATTTTACCTAGAGATTCATCTCATTTCTACTGACGAAAAGACTTTGAAGGTGTCATTGCATCTTGAGTGCCTAGTTTGGGCAAGGAATAGGTAGTAACTTCAGGAGTAGTAGTACATAAATGGATTTAAAATTCATTTGATTTCCTCAATGAGTATATTTCCTCAATGATGGTAATATTGCTCAGTGTATTTGTTAGTTAAAGTAATGGCATTGCTAATATCTTAGAAAAGATTCTCATATTAAGAATTTACTTAAATTTTTTTTTTGGATTTGTAACTAAAGAAGTGGCTTCTATGACCATCTAATACATGCCTTTCACTGCTCTGCTCTCTAGATTGCAATTTTTCTTTGCAATTTTGTTCTTCAGAAGTTTCAATGCATTTGCTTATACAATAATCACATGTACATAGTAAAAGATACAGTTAGTTACTCACAATTTGTTCCTTTGTGAGGGCTAATTCAAAAAACCTTGTCAACAAACTATCCTCATTCAAAATCATTGAAAAAATCATTATAATATTTAAAATACCATTATTGATCTTTTTAGTTGTATTTTGAAACTATAGATGTCGCTTCCAAACCAAAACATGATATTTGCTATTACAAAGGAAAGAAAAAAATATTCCTTAATTTTACAGATAAACTGCATCTATTTAAGGATATCTTTACTTTAAAACGTCCTCAATGGTCTGCAATTTAAAGTAGTTATGACTAAGACATAGAGTGTTATGAAAGAGGTTTTAAGGCCCAACTCTCATTTGTACTCCCAGGGTATCTGATGGTGGGACTTGGCTGTGGAGGATGTTAAGACAGGCCAGCTACTGTTGTGTATTTTCATTTTCTCTTTGTATCAGAGTAGATATTCTACTCTCTACCCTTTCTGCAGAGAATGGAAAGAGCCATAATTCGTAAATAAATCTTCACTCTTCCAAAGGCCTATATATTAAGGTGATGGTGATTTCATGTCTTTCTTCTTGCTTTCAAAGTTCTATAATGCATAAATCACTATTTCTGCCTATAACAATGACCCAACTTCATTTCAAACTCAGTCTGATTCAGGCACGACATGAAAAATCTGAGTGGCTTTCGAACTGGAAAGGATATTGAAAGAAGAGAATTTAAAGTACCGGACTTGACTCGTAGAAGATCCAAAAAGCAGATAAAAGTCAGCTTTCAAGTTTACAAGTTTTATTTTAAGAAATGAGTTTAATTCCTTCTAAACCCTAACTTGCAACAAGATAAAGGCAATCAAAGGAGCAATGTGTGGACTGTGCAAATTAGGTCTTTGATGCTTCTTTAGTGAGTTTGTTTTTGTTTGTTTTTTTTTTAAGAGTCTAAAAAGTTATGCAATTTTATTTACCTCTGCTGATTTTAATTTACCGTTGACATTTCCATGCTTCATGTTATATAATAGAAATAATTGACCAAGAGACAGAAGAGCCTGTAAATCCCTATAACCTATAACTCTAACACACACAGCAAGCTGATTTCCATGTGCCAACCTAGTTTTTAGTATTAATGGCATCATGGAAGCCTCAATCAACAGAATTTCATTTTAAAGTAATATCATTTTGTCTAAAGACAGTTTTTTCCCTTTCAGTTTATTTATTTATTTATTTTTATTAGATATACGCTTTTTTATTAGATATTTTCTTTATTTACATGTCATATGATTTCTCCTTTTCCAGTTTCCCCTCC
>NW_022196914.1:46616650-46643315 GCF_008632895.1 Mastomys coucha
TAGTTAGTTCATATTGTTGTTCGTCCTAAGGGGCTGCAAACCCTTCAGCTCTTTGAGTCCTTTCTCTAACTTCTTCAATGGGGACCCTGTACTCAGTTCAATGGATGGCTGTGAGCCTCTACTTTCTGTATTAGTCAGGTACAGTCAGAGCCTCTCAGGAGATAGCTATATCAGGCTGTGATGCCCTTCCTTCAGTCTCTGTTCGACAGTTAGTCTCTGCAAATCCGTGGGTATTTTTTTCCCCCTTTTAGGAAGGAATGAAATGTCCACATTTTGGTCTTCCTTCTTCTTGAGTTTCTTGTGGTTTGCGGGTTGTTCTTTGTGTATTCCGAACTTCTGGGCTAATAACCACTTATCAGGGAGTGCATACCGTATTTGTTCTTTTGTGATTGAGTTACCTCACTCAGGATGATATTCTCCAGATCCATCCATTTCCCTAAGAATTTCATAAATTCATTGTTTTTAATAGTTGAGTAGTACTCCATTGTGTAGATGTACCACAATTTCTGTATCCATTCCTCTGTTGAGGGACATCTGGGTTGTTTCCAGTTTCTGGCTATTATAAATAAGGCTGCTATGAACATGGTGGAGCATGTGTCCGTATTACACGTTGCAACATCTTCTGGGTATATGCCCAGGAGTGGTATAGCTGGGTCCTCCAGTAGAACTATATCCAATTTCCGGAGAAACCGCCAAACTGATTTCCAGAGTGATTGTACAAGCTTGCAATCCCACCAGCAATGAAGGAGTGTTCCTCTTTCTCCACAACCTCTCCAGCATCTGCTGTTACCTGAGTTTTTTATCCTAGCCAATCTCACTGGTGTGAGGTGGGATCTTAGGGTTGTTTTGATTTGCATTTCCCTGATGACTTAGGATGTTGAACATTTCTTTAGGTGCTTCTCAGCTATTCGGCATTCATCATTTGAGACTTCTTTGTTTCACTAGAATTTTCTTTGTTTCACGAGAATTCTTTGTACAGTACCCCATTTTTAATAGGGTTATTTGGTTCTCTGGAGTCTAACTTCTTGAGTTCTTTGTATATATTGGATATTAGCCCTCTATGAGATATAGGATTGGTAAAGATCTTTTCTCAACTTGTTGGTTGCCGTTTTGTCCTATTAACAGTGTTCTTTGCCTTACAGAAGCTTTGCAACTTTATGAGGTCCCATTTGTCAATTCCTGATCTTAGAGCGTAAGGTATTGGTGTTATCTTCAGGAAATTTTCCTCTGTGCCCATGTACTTGAGGGTCTTCCCACCTTTCTTTTCTATTAGTTTCAATGTATCTGGTTTTATATGGAGGTCCTTGATCCACTTGGACTTGAGCTTTGTACAAGGACATAAGAATGGATCAATTTGAATTCTTCAACATGCTAACCACCAGTTGAGCCAGCACCATGTATTGAAAGTGTTCTCTTTTTTTCCACTGGATGGTTTTAATTCCTTTGTCAAAGATTCATTGACCATAGGTGTGTGGGTTCATTTCTGGGTCTTCAATTCTATTCCATTGATCTACCTGCCTATCACTATACCAATACCATGCAGTTTTTAATCACAATTGCTCTGTAGTACAGCTTATGGTCCAGGGATGATGATTCTACCAGAGGTTCTTTATTGTTGAGAATAGTATCTGCTATCCTGGGTTTTTCATTGTTCCAGATAAATTTGCAAATTGCTCTTTATAAGTCTGTGAAGAATTGAGTTGGAATTTTGATAGGGGTTGCATTGAATCTGAATTTCATTGCTTTGAAAAGATGACCATTTTTACTATATTAATCCTGCCAATCCACTAGCATGGAAGAATTTTCCATCTTCTGAGATCTTCTTCAATTTCCTTCTTCAGAGACTTTAAGTTCCTGTCAAAAAGATCTCTTACTTGTTTAGTTAGAGTTATACAGAGGTATTTTATATTATTTGTAACTATTGTGATGGGTGTTGTTTCCCTAATTTATTTCTCAGCCTTTTTATCCTTTGTGTAGAGGAAGGCCACTGATTTGCTTGAGTTAAATTTATATCCAGCTACTTTGTTGAAGTTGTTTATCAGATTTAGGAGCTCTCTGATAGAATTTTGGGGGTCATTTAAGTATACTATTATATTATCAGCAAATCGTGATAATTGAATTCTTCCTTTCCAATTCGTATCTCTTTGATCTTCTTTTGTTGTCTAATTGCTCTGGCTAGGACTTCAAGTACAATATTGAATAGGTAGGGAGAGAATGGGCAGCCTTGTCTAGTCCCTGATTTTAGTGGGATTGCTTCAAATTTCTCTCCAGTTAGTTTGATGTTGGCTACTGGTTTTCTGTTTATTGCTTTTACTATGTTTAAGTATTGGCCTTGAATTCCTGATCTTTCCAAGACTTTTATCCTGAAGGGATGTTGGATTTTGTCAAATGCTTTCTCAGCAACTAATGAGATAATCATGTTTTTTTTTCCTTTGAGTTTGTTTATATAGTGAATTACATTGATGGATTTCCCTATATTGAACCATCCCTGCATCCCTGGGATGAAGCCTACTTGATCATGATAGATCATTGTTTTGATGTGTTCTGGGATTCGGTTTGCAAGAATTTTATTGAGTATTTTTGCATCGATATTCATAGGGGAAGTTGGTCTGAAGTTTTCTTTCTTTGTTAGATCTTTGTGTGGTTTGGGTATCAGAGTAATTGTGGCTTCATAGAACAAATGGGGCTTTATAGAAACCTTCTGTTTCTATTTTGTGAAATAGTTTGAGGAGTATTGGTATTAGGTCTTATTTGAAGGTCTGATAAAACTCTGCACTAATCCCATCTGGTCCTGGGCTTTTTTTTTGGTTGAGAGACTATTAATGACTGTTTCTATTTCATTAGCAGATATGGGACTGTTTAGATCATTTATCTGACCTTGATTTAACTTTAGTACCTGGTATCTATCTAGAAAATTGTCCATTTCATACAGGTTTTCCAGTTTTCTTAAGTATAGGCTTTTGTAGTAGGATCTCATGATTTCCTCAATGTCTATTTTTATGTATGCCTTTTTTGTTTCTGATATTGTTAATTGGGATACTGTCTCTGTGTCCTCTAGTTAGTCTGGCTAAGGGATTATCTATTTTGTTGATTTTCTCAAAGAACTAGCTCCTAGTTGGGTTGATTCTTTGTATAGTTCTTTTTGTCTCTATTTGGTTGATTTCAGCCCTGAGTTTGATTATTTCTTGCTTCAACTCCTCTTGCATGAATTTGCTTCATTTTGTTCTAGAGCTTTCAGATGTGCTGTCAAATTGCTGGTGTATGCTCTCTCCAGTTTCTTTTTGGAGGCTCTTAAAGCTATTAGTTTTTCTCTTAGAACTGCTTTGATTGTGTCCCATGAGTTTGGATATGTTGTGGCTTCATTTTCATTAAACTCTAGAAAGTGTTTAATTTCTATCTTTTTTTCTTCTTTGACCAAGGTATCATTGAGTTGAGTATCGTTAAGCTTCCACACGTACATGAGCTTTCTATTGTTTATGTGTTGTTGAGGAGCAGCCTTAGTCCATGGTGATCTGATAGGATGCAAGGAATCTTCTTGTATTTGTTGAGGCCTGATTTGTGTCCAATTATTTGGTCAGTTTTGGAGAAGGTACCATAGGTGCTGAGAAGAAGGTATATCCTTTTGTTTTAGGATAAAAATTCTATAGATATCTATTAAATCCATCTGTTTCATAACTTCTGTTAGTCTCACTGTGTCTTTGTTTAATTTCTTATTCCATGATCTGTCCATTGCAGAGAGTGGGATGTTGAAATCTCTTACTATTATTGTGTGCAGTGCAATGTGTGCTTTGAGCTTTAATAAAGTTTCTTTTATGAATGTAGATGCCCTTGCATTTGTGGCATAGAGGTTCAGAATTGAGAGTTCATCTTGGTAGATCATACCTTTGATGAGTATGAAGTGTCCCTCCTTATCTTTTCTGACCACTTCAAGGTGAAATTGATTTTATTCAATATTAGAATGGCTACTCCAGCTTTTTCTTCGGACCATTGGCTTGGAAAATTTTTTTCCAGACTTTTATTCTGAGTTAGTGTCTGTGTTTATCACTGAGGTGGGTTTTCTGTATACAACAAAATGTTGGGTCCTGTTCATGTACCCTGTCTGATAGTCCATGTCTTTTTATTGGGGAATTGAGTCCATTGATATTAATGAACATTAAGAAAAATTGTTGATTCTTTTATTTTTGTTGTTAGAGTTGGGATTCTGTTCATGTGGCTCTCTTAGTTTTGTTGGAAGATTACTTTCTTGCTATTTCTAGGATGTAGTTTCCCTGCTTGTGTTGGAGTTTTCCATTTTTTTTTTTTTTTGCTGCATTTGTGGAAATATATTGTATAAATTTGGTTTGTCATGGAATACTTTGGTTTCTCCATCTATAGTAATGGAGAGTTTTGCTGGGTATAGTATCCTGGGCTGGCATTTATGTTCTGTTAAGGTCTGTATGACATCAACCCAGGATCTTCTGGCTTTCATAGTCTCTGATGAGAAGTCTGGTATAATTCTGATAGGTCTGCCTTTATATGTTACTTGACATTTTTCCCTCACTGCTTTTAATATTCTTTCTTTGTTTTGTGCATTTGGTGTTTTGACTAATATGTGGTGGGAGGAATTTCCTTTCTGGTCCAGTCTATTTGGAGTTCTATAGGCTTCTTGTATGTTCATGGGCATCTCTTTCTTTAGGTTAGGGGAGTTTTCTTCTATAATTTCATTGAAGATATTTACTGGCCATTTAAGTTGGAGATTTTCACTCTCTTCTATACTTATTATCCATAGGTTTGGTCTTCTCATTGTGTCCTGGATTTCCTGTATGTGTTGGCTTAGGAACTTTTTGCATTTTGTGTTTTCTTTGACTGTTGTGTCAAGGTTTTCTATGGTATCTTCTGCACCTGAGATTCTCTCTTCTATCACTTGTATTCTATTGGTGATGCTTGCATCTATGGTTCCTGACTTCTTTCCTAGGATTTCTATCTCTAGAGTTGTCTCTCTTTGTGATTTCTTAACTGTTTCTATTTCCATTTTTAGGTCCTGGATGGTTTTGTTCAATTCATTCATCTGTTTGGTTGTGCTTTCCTGTAATTCTTTAAGGGAATTTTTTGTGTTCCTCTTTAAGGGCTTCTACTTGTTTCCTCGTGATCTTCTGTAATTCTTTAAAGGATTTTTGTGTTTCCTCTCTGAGAGCTTGAACCTGTTTACTGTGTTCTCCTGTATTTTTTAAGGAAGTTATTCATGTCCTTCTTAAATTCCTCTATCACCATCATGAGATATGATTTTAGATGCAAATCTTGCTTTTCTGGTTTTTTTTTTTTTTTGGAGGGGGGGATATCCAGGATTTGCTGTGGTAGGGGTGCTAGGTTCTGATGAAGCCAAGTAGTCTTGGTTTCTGTTGGTAAGATTCTTGCATTTGCAGATTCACCATCTGTTGATCTCTGGTGTTAGATGTTCTTGCTGTCTCTGGCTGGAGCTTGTTCCTTTTCTGGATCTGTAAGCCTATGTCAGCACTTCTGGGAGATCAGCTCTCCTCTAGTAAAACCCATGCATAAAGGGCTGTGGATCAGTAGCACCTCCTGAGTCCTGGGGTTAGAGCACTCCCTGGTGACAGGCTCTCACTTGCTGGGAAGGGGCAGAGAGGGCTGTGGATTTGCTGTCCCTCCTAGGTGTAGAGGGAGATAGAAAGGATCCTGTCCCAGCTGCCTTGCCACTTCTGAGGCCTGTGCCTCCTGGCTGGTCCTGCCTTAGAAAGTCACCTCTTTAGTGAATTTCTAGGATTCACTTTCAAAACTGGAAGTGGAAGTAAATGTGATCCTGAGAATATGCTAACTGGATATTTGGATATTGTATAGAATATTTGTGTACACAGGATTTTGTTAGTGTTGTAAAGACAAACTTTTTAATATTAATTTTATTGAATTACTGTAAAATGTTTTTGCTTGAACTAATTAAAAATGAAAGCTATGCATTCCTTTCTAGAAATTGAAAAGCCCTAGTTATCACTCTTTCCAGTCAGAAGTCCTTCCTAAGAAGTAATCAATGGGTAGATTGAAATCTTCCTGTTTCTTTCAAATATCAGAAGTTCAGGTTTCTTTATGACTGCATAAAATTCCAATATATAAATATATATTGATGAATCCCTACACTGGTTCCATTTCCTGGTTACTGTGAATAATGTAGCCATGAGTATAGATGAACAAATATATTTATGATATATTGACTTATCAAGTATTTCAGGTACATATATAGAGGCTAAATCAGGATCCCATAGTATATATGTTTTCAGTATTTTTGAAGTGCCTCCATATTGATTTCCATAATGATTGTACTGTTTTATGTTTTCACTTAAAATTGTATATATTTGTATATGTGTGTGTGTGTGTGTGTGTGTGTGTGTGTGTTTATATGTCTCAAAACTAGAAATGAGATCATGAGAGGTGATGAAGAGATCTTGGAAGAAGTAGAAACTAGAAAACTTAATGGGATATATATATATATATATATATATATATATATATATATATATGTGTGTGTGTGTGTGTGTGTATGTGTGTATGTATGTGTATGTGTGTGCATGTGTGTTTTATTTGTGTGTATATATGGAAATCACAAGGAAAGGCTTAGAGAAGAAATAGAACCAACTAAAGGAATGAAGGGGATGAAAGAAAGTATTGTGGCAGAGTAATGATATATAAAGATACCATGATAATTACAGTATTTTGTATGTTAACTTAAAGCATTAATAAAATACTTAAAAACTTCAAAGTCGTTAATGTTGTAAATGTGTCCTTCATTTCCTTGGTATTTAAAAAGAAAAGTCGTGTGTACATTTTGCTCTTCTTTTAAAGACAGAAGTCACAGGAATATTAAATTTGAAGATGTATGATGTGACCAGTTTTATTATCAAGAATACACCAAGCAGAACACCTTAAATTAGACTCTAAGTGTCTTTTATGAAGAGGAGTAAATTTCTTCTCTTTCCTCACATAATTAAGGTAGATGAATGGTTTTTACTAGTACATTTCTAAAGCTCTAAATGAATGTCTCCAGTCTTGGTACTTCCCCTTTGTTAAATTATGGCTATTATTAAATACAGATTTTAATCCTTATGGCTTTATTACTTATATGTCCACACAAAAAAGATTGATAAATGGTTCACATCCTGCTTCCATTGTCTTCATAAAATCCTTCCTGAGGAAATTTTCACTGAATTTCCAGATGTTATAACATCATGAAAATCATTTAAGTAAAAATGTATTGTTGCAACAGAAGTTTTGTATTATCACAAGAAACCTAAAACATTTACTGGTATCCATCTTATTCCAAATTAATAAAAATGACTGAAGTAATAAGTAAAAACATTTTGAAAATTTCCCAAGACTAAATTACTCTTTAGAGATCATTTCTTGTATGATATAGAATGTAATACTGAGTCTTTATCTTGTAGTTTCTAAAGTTATTTTTTTTCTACTTGTACCATTTGTGTTCTTCTAAATTAATCATATTTGTTCCAAGCATTGTAGAATTAAGTAGAAATGAGTCATCATCAAATACTTTGCATTACAGGAAGTCATGTTAAAATCATACAACATGTATTTCAGTGAGTCCAATGTATTACTATTTGATGGTACCTGGTCTTCATCTGGAAAGCCACAATAAAGCTAATTGTGACCAGAAAACGACTCAACTATTAAAGTATACTAAAGCATCACTAAACATCTATATCCAACTGAAGTTAATCACATTTCATAGTACATTTAATATAAATGTAAGGAAGAGGAATTTCTTCATAGAACCCCTTCTGAGTTTTGTGAATGAGAATATGTGAATTAATACACCAACATTGGTTAGAATACGAATTTGATTTTGCATCCAGTGGGAGAGGACAGGAAAGGTGTGTAGCATGGATAAATATTGGAATGCCTCTTATCCTTTAGTAGGACAGGGAAGCCTTCCTAGGGAATTGAATAAAGCCAGGAAGTGTGGATTGCTATCTATATGCAGGCGAGGTCATACAAAATATAAGGTTAGAGTCTGTGATTGGGCAATGAAAAGGGAAAGTGGGACTAAGAATTTCAGAGGGAGAAGACAGAGGACAGAGAAGAGACAAGGACAGAGACAGATGGAGGAAGAGATGAGCCAGATCCACATGACTTGAAATAGCCACAGGTAGCTATGAATATCACAGAAGAACAATAGATTAATGGAGGGCAATTTGTCCAATCTAGGAGTGAGGCTTGGCTTATATCAATTGAGTTTTGAGTTCTTTGAGTGGGCATTTTGTGAGTTGAGAATTTACTGTTATAAATCTGATTGATAATTTACAAACCTCTGGAGTATTGATTTTACTGGGTTATGGGGATTTATGACAGCTAGCTATGGGGGGGTGTGATGGCTGGGAAGTTACTAGCTCAGAGGCAAGCGTACCACTAGAAGTTGGATGGACCGCATGGGTTTAACCTCTCCCCAGGCAGGGAGACCATCATGGCTGGAGAGTAACTGGAGTTAACATGGGTGGTTTTTTAATAATTAGATGCAACAATGGTGACAATGAAAGCTGGGCTAGTAATCTTTAACAACATACTTTATGTTTCATTTTCATAGGCACTGTTAGTGTTTATGTATTGATTCCTCCTTCTAACATATAGCCAGTAAAGACTTATTTCTCTTATGCATACTTTTCAGTAACCTAGCGTGTGCTCTTTTACTTTTGACATCTAAATAGAGGCATTCATTATAATTAAAATGATATCATAATGCTCAAGAGAAAATGATCTCTTCCTCTGTTATCTACATTCATCATCACTTTTCCCTCCACACTCTCAAGTATTCAAAAACAGGATCACATTGGTGAGTACGCCCAAGTCTAAGCACAGCGTAAGATTTTGTTCTTACCATATGAATGCTATTTTACACTTTAATGTTAAGACTGACATTCAATAGAAGATATAATTCTGTAATGAAGTCAATAGAGATATGTAGGCAAAGTAGGTTCATCTGGAAAACCAGTTCACTACCTTAAATGTATGCATTAGTGAAAAAGAAAACTGAAACAGTATTTCCAGAGACACATTTTTTTTAACATATTCTTTATTAACATTTCAAATGTTATCCCCTTTCCCACCCCCCCCAAAAGCCCTTATCCCCTCTCCCTTCCCCTTGCTTCTATGAGGGTGTTCCCCTAACCATCCACCCACTCCTGCCTCCCTGCCCTCAAATTCCCCTACACTGGGACATCCATCGAGCCTTCACAGGACCAAGGGCATCTCCTCCCTACTGATGCCTGACAAGGCCATCCTCTGCTACATATGTGGCTGGAGCCATGGGTCCCCTCTATGTGTACTCCTTGGTTGGTGGTTTAGTCCCTGGGAGCTCTGGGGGAGGGGGGCTTGGCTGGTTGATATTTTTGTTCTTTCTGTGGGGTTGCAAACCCCTTCAAATTTTTCAGTCCTTTCTATAACTCTTCCATTGGGTACTCCATGATCAGTCCAATGGTTGCCTAAGAGCATCCTTCTCTATATTTGTCAGACTCTGGCAGAGCCTCTCAGGAGACAAATATATCAGGCTCCTTTCAGCAAGCACTTCTTGGCATCCACAATAGTATCTGGATTTGGTGACTGTATATGGGATGGATTCCCAAGCAGGAAAATCTCTGGATGACCTTTCCTTCAGTCTCTGCTCTACACTTTGTCTCTGTATTTGCGCCCATGAGTATTTTGTTCCACTTTCTAAGAAGGATCAAAGCACCCACACTTTGGTCTTCCTTCTTCTTGAGCTTTATGTGGTCTGTGAATTGTATCTTGGGTATTCTGAGCTTTGGAGCAAATATTCACTTATCAGTGAGTGCATACCATGTATATTCTTTTGTGTGTGTGTTACCTTACTCAGGATGATATTTGACTTATGCTCTAAGATCACAAATCGACAAATGGGACCTCATAAAATTGCAAAGCTTCTGTAAGTCAAAGTACACTGTCAATAGGAGAAAATGACAACCAACAGATTCGAAAAATATCTTTACCAATCCTACATCCAATAAAGGGCTAATAGCCAATATATACAAAGAACTCAAGAAGTTAGACTCCAGACAGTCAAATAACCCTATTAAAAATGGGGTACAGAGCTAAACAAAGAATTTTAAACTGAGGAATACCAAATGGCTGAGAAGCTCCTAAAGAAATGTTCGACATCCTTAGTTAGCAGGGAAATGCAAATCAAAACATCGTTGAGATTCCACCTCACACCAGTCAGAATGACTAAGATCAAAAACTTTGGAGATAGCAGATGATGCTGTCAAGGATGTGAAGAAAGAGAAACATTCCTCCATTGTTGGTGGGATTGTAAGCTGGTAAACCAACTCTGGAAATCAGTCTGGCAGTTCCTCAGAAAATGGGACATAGTATTACCCAAGGACTCAGCTATACCACTCCTGGACATACACCCAAAAGAAGCTACAATATATAACAAGGACATATATAGTTTTTTTTTTAAAACCAAATAAAGTATTTGGTTTAAAGAAATAGTAAATGTTTAATGAAACAAAACAAAAAAATAGAAATGTTATAACTTTTGATCACTTTGTTTATCAATACTGGCTAAAAAGTTATCTTAACAGACAGATTTTGAAGGCTCTGAACATTTATGCATTATTAGATTTATGAGTTTTGAAGCCAAGTTCATTGTGAGCATTAAACATACTAAGGCTACTAGAGATGCCAGTAGACATGAAATATAAAGTAAGTTATACTACTTTAGTAAGTGTTATGTAAATATCTTTCTTGTTTGTAAACATCTTGCTTGTTTTCAAATACTCTGAAGTAGTGACTCAAAACTCAGATCAGATCACTTAGGACACTGAGACAAAGGAATGCCAGTTCAGAGCCAGAATGGTTTACAGTAACATCCTGTCTCAAAACCACTGAAAACAAAAACCAATAAATAAATAGTACATCCTTGATCTTAAGATATTTTTCTGTCTATTACAAATTGTACAACAGCATATTTTTTAAAGTAATCATTATTAGTTAACAATGATTTGTTTTCTTGCCATCTCTAAGGTTTACTTGGATCGCTTCTTGCTTCTTAAACTTTCACACACACACACACACACACACACACTCACACACACATTTAATATTTATCCTGTCCTAATTCTGAGATTGACCAATAATAGTCAGAACCATTATTAAGCATTTTCTATGGGATAATGTGTGTCCTAGTTAGGGCTACTACTGTTGTGATAAAACACCATGACCAAAGGCAAGTTAGGTTTATTTAGTTTCTACCACCATGTTGTAGTCCGTCACTGAAGAAAGACAAGACAGGAACTCAAGCAAGGCATGAATCTGGAGACAGGAACAGATGCAGAGGTCATAGACAAGTGCAGTCTACTAGCTTGCTCTTCATGGCTTGCAATACCTGTTTTCTTCTAGAATCCAAGATCACCAGTCCAGGCATGACCCCAGCCACAATGAACAAAGTGCTCACCCACCAGTTATTAATTAAGAAAGTGGTCCTTAGGCTCACCTATAACATAGTCTATGGTGGCATTTTCTCAGTCAAGGTTCTCTCCTCTCAGATGACTATACATTGTGTCAAGCTGATATAAAACTAGCCAGCACAATATGCTAGCTATTAAAGTTATACTTTTCATAGTAGAATTTAAGGAATGCTTCAATAGTATTATTCAATAGTGAACATCATTATAACTCAATGTAAGAGATAAATAATAACATTATGACCTAATGTGCACAGTCTTCATCTCTCAGAAATCGGGTCTTTGATTATTGCTTTTTATTACCTCTCTTTATGATACTTGGGATTTTTATATACGTTCACCTGGAAGCAACAATATCTTCTTTATTATGTTTCTAATACTTTATTATATCACCTTGGCTTACTATCTTGCCCCAATTTCTTTAGTTATTTTCCTCGGTCAACAATCTACCCAGTTTCATATTTTCAGTTGTTTTCCTAACATCCTTAACAACCTCTTTGTTATATCAGATGTAAGAAAATATATTAATTTAAGCTGAGCTTAAGTTAGATTTTATCACTCCACTTCTATATTTATTCTTAACATTTGAACTTAAAAGTGACATGCCAAAAAATAACATCTATTCTTTACCTAATAAGAACGTTCTGTTTTCCTGAAAACATATCCTGTGTGCTTTTATAGATTGTAGCTTGGTTATCATTGACTAAAATGTCTCTAAAGGTATATTGTAGTATGGATATATTTATGTTTTAGAGGACACACTTGAACTTGGATTTTTTGACTGTGCTAATACATCTAGTTTAATGTTACATTTTTTTAAAACAGTATTTTAATTATTTAAGTGAATCAGTTTTTATCATTTGTGAGAAAAAATAGTAATCTCACTTCTAAAATGAATATCAACAGTGCCCAGCTTTTAGTGCTTTTTTTTTTTTTTTTTTTGCATCATAATTTATTGGTTTGGTTGGCTTTAGTCCTCTTTCCTCAACGTTCCTTTTTTTAAAAAAACAAAACCCACTATATCTTAATGTTTTATCTTGATATGACTGAAAGCTTCTATATATTAAAGAATTACTTGATTATGAAAAGAAAGGATTTATGCATTTTGAAAATTATATTAAAATTATGTAGTTTAACATAAAAATGCATGCATTTCTGTTTTTTTCTAATAGTGTGATTATTTATCATGAAAAAAACTTCCCAATTTCAAATACTTATGAGCTTGTATCAAATCTAGTACCTTTCTACTAGAAACATATTTATATTTTTTGACTACTCCATTGTGTAAAAGTATTTTTTATATGCCTGAAATAATTGTCATCTTCAAGTTACTGCCTCTATCTGCTAACCTAGGCCTAGTTCTGGATGCCTACAGCCTCTCTGTACAATCCAATCTAGACCTAGAATGTTTTCAGCCCCTGAGACTTACTGCTGAATAAGCTTATCCTTTCTAGTTCTTTGTGAACTCCTTCTGGCTAGTTCAATTCAGTGGTTCTTGTTCCTCCACAAGCTTTCTGATTTAATCTGGCTTCTCTCTATGCCTGTGACTTTTTGCTCTGATTGGCCTGAAACTAACTCTAGCAATATGTTCTGATCTTCTAGCTCCTTCTCATACTTTGGCTTATTCTGTCAACCCCCACCCCCTCTCTGCACTGTATATTTTTTAAGGCACTTTGCTTTCCTCTCTCTTCTTGTGGAACCTGAGCATATCCTACTCTGTCAAATCTTTCTCTGATTCATTACTTTGTCTACCACTCTATTCAACATTCAAACATGGGTGCTTATTTCTACCACCTAATTTTCCTTTGTTGTTTGGAATTAAAGGTGTATACTGAGGATATCTTGTATTCAAACCAGAGAAATTAAAGGTATGTGCTAAGGGCTAAACCACACCACAACTAAAAAGAGGATTATGTTGAATTTTTTTTTCTGTTTAGTTTTGTTGTTGTTGTTGTTTTAGTAAGTAACACAATCTTAAGGTTCACAGTGTGATCAAATATACTGCAACAGCATTGGCAGTTCCAGTTACTTTTATTGACTCTTGAACCTGGTCTCCTCCCACTTTCTTGACATACACAGAAGTATTATGTTAAGAGCTTATGATAGGTCTCAACCATTAAAGGCTAGGCACACAACCAATGCTAATACAATAAACATAAAATTGTATTTTTCTCTAGTTCATGTATGTATTTTATTACACATTATAAAGTCACAATTTCTCAGTCACTGTATCTAATATAGGAGCAAGGAAACAAAATTTACAAATGAATCCTTCTGAGGAAATTTCTGGGACATTTATAGGATGTTCTTGAAACTTTACTTGTCATGATTGTGAATTATAAGAAAACAGCTAAATGTAACAAAGGCACTGTCTTCTGAGAAATAGTATTAATGTGACTAGATGTTGATTTTTGGAGATGGAAGGATGTTACGTTTGTTTTTGTTTGTTTGTTTGTTTATTTTCTCTATTTCCTTAAAACACATGGGCCTTTAGAGATTGAAATTAAGAGAAGTGGTGGAGGGAAGAGGGGAAGGGAAACAACTGCATACCACTGTGTCTTCCTGAGTCCCAGCAAAATGGAATGGGAGAGTCCCTGATTATGTGGGGACTAGAACTAGAAATGACTGATTTTACAACTCCAGGCAGAGCTTCAGACTGAATGAAGTGAACTACCTCTACTGAGAGTGGAGATCTTGTGTTCAGACTTAGAGTTCTTAGAGAACCTGACATAATGTTGGCACCTAGCACCAATTTCCAGGTTACTCCCAAATAAGCTGGTGGCTAGCATCAGTTTCCAGGTTACTCCCCAACAAACCTTCACCTCCAGGTTACAGGCCTGCCCTGGCCCTTTACTTCCTAACAACCACCAATTAAGAGGAAAGCAGAAGTTAAATTTATGGTCTGGCTCCTAAGACCAGACAATTATTTTAAAGGGCAACAAAATTTCATAATGTCCCCCAAATCAGATGTGTGGCAGTCTAGAAATCCTCACTCTTGCTTACCATTTCCTGTTAAACTTTGTTTTGCTGAGAGCTCAGGCTTCACCCTCCTGCTCTGCTACATCAGTGACAGTGGTGTGGCCCAAGCTCAAGCTTGAAATAAAGAGACCCTAGTGTGATTGCATCAAAGTCAACTCCCTGGTGGTCTTTTGGGGCTTGCAAATGAGACATGACATTTATCTGGTAGGTAATTCATGTATAATTTTAGTTCTATTTGTGAGTATCATAATATTCAGTGGCAGGTAGCCTGGGTATGTAACTCACTAATCCTTTTATCAGAAAACACCAAATGCCTTTTGGGCTTTTCAGATGTCAAGTGTAGTACTTATACTGATATTTAAGCTATGTTATAATCTAATTGTACCAGTGAAGTTTGTATCTAAGAAATACAGACTGTCAATGCTTTAGAGACAATCAGCATACTCTCAAGGAAGAAAGTCTCATTACAAAGTGACATTTACTTAGAAAGTTTGACACACCATGAAGGAGATTATTCCTACCAACACTGGGATCTTTCACCACCCTTAGTAGATTTGGAAATGTTTGCCCTGATAATTTTAGCCTTATCATCATATTTGAGTCCTTTGAGTCTGTGTGACTGGAATCAATATGCAGAAAGAATTTGAAAAGATTGCCAAAACTAGAAAAAGCAAAAGAAATAAATCTTGCAAATGTTCAATTCATTGGCATACAAATACTTAAAGACATTTGAACCCATTATTGGGCTTCAGTGAGAGTTGATGAAGAAAAAAATTAAATATATGTACTAAAAGGATTTGATTGAAGCTAAAACATAGGGTTCTTTTTTTTTTTCTTTTCTTTTTTTTTTTTTTTTTTTTTTTTTTTTTTTTTTACTTAAGCTATTATCAGGTATTTGGGAGGAAAGGACAAGTCTCTTTATTTGTTCACTTTACTTAAATTACTCGGTTCAAAGATTACACACTTCTGATCACATTCAGGTACCATTTCATTGAATGAAATTCAAGGTCTGAAGTGTTGTAGTATTACCTATTAATCAAGCAACAAACTTTCTGGGCATGACTAAATTACTACTCTATAAAACATTCATTTCATGCTTGTCTGCTCTTGCACATGGCTACAGAGAATTAGAAAAGAGAGAAGAGTCAGAATAAGATCAGAAACCTCCTCTAGAAATAGAGCAAGATCAAAAAAAATCTAAGCACTTAGTAAATGAGCAAGGTATTTCTTATTTTTAGCAGTGTGTAGCTGGGTTGCAGTAATAGAGAAAGAAGTTGTTAAAACCTGCCCCACATGTACTAGATATCTTCAAAATGACTGAAAAGTAACTAGTTGTGATGTTTTAATTTAACTTGAAATTCAAAATATTGAGTATATTAAAGTCAATTTTGTTTTGATCATGTTAATTTCACAACTTAAGCTATTTATGTTTTTAATTTTGAATTAGTTAAAATTGAAAAGTATGAAATGTTAAAGAGGATAACAATTGTTAAATCCATAACAATTTTGGCCTTCAATTTAAATCTTTTTTTTTCTTTCCCAATTCCATTGTGATGTTTCCTAATTTTTCTTGTAGATTCATTGGTATCGCGAGTAAGGTAGTAAAGTCAGGGAGGTTTATGCTCTAGCAAATGGTTTCCTGAGGTACCAGCACCTTTAGCTGGTATCTGTGTGCTCTCCATCTGTTCTGAATTTTTGTAGGTCAACCAACAAAGACACTGGCAGAATGGAATCTCACGGAGGTGTTCTGATGCTGTTATCCTGCTTTGGCCACTGATTTGTTCTTAAACCATATTCAACTTGCCCTCTGTTCTTCACTAGCTTGTCTTTACCCTCCCTTTCTCAAGGAATTCTATACAAAAGATAAAACAAAACAACACAAAAAATAAAAACAAAAAACAAAAAAAAGCAAACCAAAACCTAAAACCTGCCTTCTTCATGTGTTCTTATAATTATGGAAGCCCTTGAGACATATGGATCTGAAGAAAAACCATCAGGGAGTTGTGTGTGAGCACATTTACTTAGTGATCATGATCTTATATTTATTCCTCACATTTTCTACTTCCATTGATTACATAAAGGAGAAGTAGATTTGGGCATATTCTGAGAATTAAATCAAACATAGAAGACCAATTTGGATTTCTCAACAATATATACTTATTTGAAACAATGAGAACAATTATTGTCATTGAATGCTATTTATGTATATGCATGTATAACTGTAATAAAGTTGGAAAAAGCCAAATAGACTGTACTGGCTGGTTTTGTGTGTCAACTTGACAAAGGCTGGAGTTATCACAGAGAAGGGAGATTCAGTTGGGGAAATGCCTCCATGAGATCCAGCTGTGGGGCATTTTCTCAATTAGTGATCAAGCGGGTAGGGCCCCTTGTGGGTGGTGCCATCCCTGGGCTGGAGGTCTTGGGTTCTATAAGAGAGCAGGCTGAGCAAGCCAGGGGAAGCAAGCCAGTAAGGAACATCCCTCCATGGCCTCTGCATCAGCTCCTGCTTCCTGACCTGCTTGAGTTCCAGTCCTGACTTCCTTGGTGATCAACAGCAATGTGGAAGTAAGCTGAATAAACCCTTTCCTCCTCAACTTGCTTCTTGTTCATGATGTTTGTGCAGGAATAGAAACCCTGACTAAGACATAGACTAAACAGTGAAGTTTAGAAGGTAGTGAGAATTAAGTTGAATTAAGAATTAAGAATTAATTAATCTGGTTGGATGATACAGGTTTATCACATGGCTTATATTGGACCTAGCTACTGATGCTTAATCATGGTGTTACAGAAACTTAAAAATGTATATGCCCGTATGATAATAACTTTAAAAATGACAAAAATTATTAAAATCCCACAGTATCAGTAATATAAATTTATCAATACATTTTTTCTATACAATGCAAGAAAATCTGTATGCATTAAACAATTTATAGAGAATATAGAATAGTAATTGTATCAAAGCCCAGAAAGTGGCATTCTTTATTCTTTTTATAAATTCAAATAAGTTCATAATAGAAGAAAATGTAGATCCCACTTAGGGCAGGAAATAAACAAGGAAGTGAGAAAAGACCTCTAATAAGAAATGAGAAGGGTAGGTATAGAGGTAGGTTTAGCTACACCACTTAGGCTCCTGGTGGGTCACTTAGGAGCTATCTGGATTCTCAAATGAGACACACACACACACACATACACACACACACACACACACACACACACACACACATACACCACACACACACACAAACACACACACACACATGTCTGATAATTTTGACATGCTGTGACTAGCTCAAAGCCTGAGCACTCCTAAAACATCCCCTGCTAGCAATGCTCCCCTCTGGTACTCCAGAGATTGATTCCTAAACCTTCCCCTGCTACCCCAGGTCCAATCTCAGAAGTGTCCAGTGGCCCTTTACATGGCCGCTTACATTCTTACATGGCTGTTTGGCTTTATTTCCTGCAGCTCTTACCTACCATCTTTCTCCCCAAGTCATAGTAGTTCTTTCTTTCTTTCTCCCAGTCCCTAGCCCATGAAAATCCCACCTCAGTTTACCTGCCCAGCCATTGGCTGTATGTCAATTCTTTATGGCCAATGAAACTCAACTGGGGGTGGAGACCCTCAGTGTCTAGGAATGAGGCCTTTTGGGAGCTGAATTTAATTGAGATAGCATTTGAACCAAACCCTAACAGGTAGAAGGATACACAACCTCTAGATTATCTTGTCATGTAGAAGTAGTGAGCTAGTAAGGGAGAAAAGTGAATCAGAGTTAAAAAATTAAAGCATCAAAGTAAGGTGTTCTTGAAAGGTGCTTGGAAACATAGAATGGGATGAAACTACTAGGGATGAATGGGATCTGAAGCATGGTTGATCACAAATCTCTTACATCTTGTTTGGTAGCTTTGTCTCAAACAGAACTCTTCCATCTGTTGACATTCATTAGCTAATCTTTACTGGTCAAGGAGTTTAAATACAATCACTTTTACCATTTCTAAGAACTTGCAATTAGCTATCCTTAGATATTTCAATTACCATCTTGCATAAAGAGCTGACCTGAGGGAAAATCCAAGACTTTATGGAATTCTTTAACACTTAAAGATAGCCTTCTGTAAAGATTATCCTCCAGCCTTCATTCTATAAATTGAGAATATCTTCATATTTCACACCCTTTAAAAGCTAAGAGTTAAAAAAATCAATTGAGATTTTTTTTAGTGGCTATATTAGAGATTTCTAAAATTATTTTTCACAACATATTAAAATATATTTAACATTACCTCCTAAATCCTATTTTAATATTATACTAGGTGTTATGGTGTCCAAAATAACCCTGTTTCTGAAAGGATGTTAATTACCAAAGTCTTGATTACTAATTACATTTTTGTAAACAGGAGTTCATTTAGGAAGTACCTCTAGAGTAAGAGCTGCCTAATTAAAATTCTAATAAACCTTTTCATACTTCTCTCTAAATACCATCCATACTTTACACTGCATATTTAATCAATGTTATATATATACACACACAGAACAAATTTGACAGATCATAGGTTTGTCTTTTCTTTATAAATTATGCTTCTATTTTTGTTATAAAATATTTGTCAGTTAAAAACATTCATTATAAAAATATACATTATTATTTAATGTTGCTATACAATGTAATAAGAGGATTCCTAGAAAAGATTTTTGTGAACATCCTATCTCAATGTTTTAAATTTATATAACTTTGAGAAGTTCTCCTTAACTATACAAAATAGAAACCTTTAGTAACTTTTGAAGTAGAAATGTCTACGCATTAAGAATTTGTTTTCAAATTTATATTTCATGTTCCAGAACCAAAAATGTATAACCACTTGGTTAGACAACAGCCAAACATTAGTACTTTCATTGTTTTTCTCTTCTTTTTCCCCAATTTTTTTTAAGATTTATTTATTTATTATATGTGAGTGCACTTCAGACACTCCAGAAGAGGGCATCAAATCTCATTACAGATGGTTGTGAGCCACCATGTGGTTGCTGGGATTTGAACTCAGGACCTTTGGAAGAACAGTTAATGTTCTTAACAACTGAACCACCTCTCCAGCCCTCCTTTCTCCCCATTTTTATCTGGTTTTCTTGTGAATTATACTCTGCAAACATAGTTAAGAAATTCAATGATGTTGATACTATTCACAAAAACATTGAGACAATGAAAAAAGAATTTACCGCCGGGTGGTGGTGGCACACGCCTTTAATCCCAGCGCTTGGGAGGCAGAGGCAGGTGGATCTCTGAGTTCGAGGCCAGCCTGGTCTACAAAGTGAGTTCCAGGACAGCCAGGGCTATACAGAGAAACCCTGTCTCAAAAAAACCAGAAAAAAAAAAAAGAAAGAAAGAAAAAAAGAATTTGAAGAAGATAGAAAACTACCTATGGTCTCGAATCAGTATCATTATTGTAATGAAAGTGGCCCTTCTACCAAAAATAGTTTACAGGTTTAATAAAATAACAAACAAAATTATATCATAGTTTTATAGAACTTGAAAGGACAATTTTCAGCTTTATATGGACATACAAACATACACATACACATAAACAAACAGACAAAATAAAAAATAAAAAACCCAAAAGCAGGATAGCTAACACAACCCTAAATAATAAAAGATCTGCTGTAGGTATCACAGATTAAAATCTGTGTTTTTAAATTGTACTACAGACCTATAGTAATAAAAACAAACAAACAAACAAAAACACACAGCATGTAATTGTCACAAAAACAGACATCTTGGTCAATAAAATTGAATTCAAGACCCAGATATAAGTTTTTACACTTTATTATACTATAGAGATGAATGTTTAACCACGTTCATCGCTGCTTTATTCATAATAGCCACAATTTGGAAATAACTCATGGTCATTGATAGGTGCATAGATAAAGAAAACAGAGTAGATTTATACAGTGGAATATTATCCATTTGTTAAGATAATGAAATCATGAAAATCACAGGTAAATGGATGGAATGAAAAAATATCTTCCCAAGTAAGCTAATATAGACTCAGAAATGTAAGTATGGTTTGTATTTATTTATATATTCAGGTTAGAATTTAAGTCAATGATAAGCAAGCTGCAATCATTGAATTAGAATCATTGCAATCTCATAGAGCAAGGAGATTGGAATAAGGGACTATATGGAAGTGGTCTCGCTAGGAAAGAGAAATATGACAGATAGTTATGAATGGAAAGGGGGATTAGAAAAGGAGGATCAAATGGGAAACAGAAAGGAAGAAGATCAAGATGTAGGGGAACATTGGAAGGACAACTAAAATTAAGACCCATTTGGGGGCTTGGTTTGAAACCTAATTTGGTATAAGCTTTCTTAAATATATACTTACAAGAAAGTCATCTTATTGAAATTGCCAAATACTTAGAGAGAAAGATCCCTAACTGGACATCTCTTCCCATCAAATGAAGCTTTCAGTACCTGGAATATGTTCCATGTAACTGAGTTATAGCCAATGTGGTTCCATGGGAAACCCTAGCCAAACCAAGATGTTGCTAAAGCTACAGGTTGCTCTCTACAAACCGATGGCAAGGCCCTATTAGTGAAGCCAATACACATACAACTCATAGAACAAGAAGAAGTCATGCTAATGCCTACCTTCCCCACCATAGGATAGTTTTTCTTGGTACTAGAGTATACTCTGTATTCTACCAAAGTAGAAAGACAAACATCAACCAAGAGGCAGAGTCTTTGATCTACAGTGGTGTGCCATATGCATTGTATGCGAATGAAATGGAGGTGCAAAGCTTGTAAGAGTGGTCAACCAATGTCTGATTTGATTTAGGGCCCAATCTGTAAGATGCAACCTATACTTGATGTTGCCTGGGCGACAAAGAACCTAAGATTAGACAGTTTAGGGACCTAGGGGAAAACAAAGTACTATCCTTATATTAAAGGAATACAGCAATAAAATGACTCCTAATGATATTTGCTGTACTCATAGATTACTGCTTTGTTCAGCCCATCATCAGAGAAGCTTCTACCTGCAACAGATGGCAGCAAATACTATGACCTACAGACAGACTTTAAGAAAAGAATGAGACACCTTGTAATATTTGGGCCTAAATGGGCTGTCTCTATCAAATCTCTTTCCTTAGGACCCAGGGAACCTGAAGAAGAGAGGTGGAAAGTTTGTAAGAACTAGAAGGGATAGGTTCCCAAGGAAACATTGCCTTTTAAACACATCAGGACCAACATAAATGTGAACTCACACAGACCAAGGCAGCTAGAACCAGGTCTGCAGGGGTCTGCACCATATGGAGTCCTAGAGCTAACAGCAGAAAAGCACACACAACCCTATCCCTAACCCAGAAGATATTTCAAATGATTGACGACTTGCAAATGAAAACAGGTAGATTTCCACAATGGAGTCTCAATAGAGAATCAAACTTCCCATGCCCAGCAGTCGATGGCAAACAGAAAATAAACTCAACAGCATCTTTGGAGCTTGTCTCATAATGCTGTGCCCTAGCTGTTTTATTTATTTATTCCTTCATTTATTTTATCTTTTGGGTCCTTTTAATAGACTATGGCTTCTGGGTTTGTGTTTTATGGGATTCTTGCTGAGTTTGTCCTTTTTCTTTGGCCCATTTCCTTCTGTTTTGTTTGCTTATTTGTTTTCCCCACTCCTATTGGTTTTTATCTCCTTTATTATCCTTTAGATGTCTTCTTATTTTCTAATGAAAGACAGAAATGAGACCCAAATGGGAGGATAAATGGGGACAAACCCAGAAGAATCAGGAGAGGGGAATCCTGAAATACAGCATAATATATGAAAATACTTATTTTTGATAAAATGAAAAGCAATATGTTGAAAGTAGAAATGTTTTCTATCTTTTCAAATTTTAGTGGGTAAATTAATAATAAGTTTTTGATACAATTTTAATAAGCTAACAAAATAACAATCTTTTGATAAAATATGTTTCTCAGTCACAGCAACAAACATTCTTAGTAATAAAGTCTGAAATATCCTCAGAGACCTAGGATTTTAAACTAACATCTGTGCTTCTGATACAGAAGAGAAAAGATGTCACAGTTTGAAAAAGAATGTTGTGCGATATTTATAAGTGAATATTGTGTCTCATGGACTTAGTACATTCAGCTAATTTGCATATTAGAAGAAATGTAATTCTGAGGAGTGGTTCATAAAGTTTCTTGGTTCATTTACTTTTGTTCACTTTTGAGGTCAGTTCTCTGTCAGTGTCCCAGGTTGGTCTTGAGTTGGTAGTCCTGCCTCACTCCCTGAGTGTGGATTGTATTAGACACCTTGTTTGCCTCCAAACTCTAAGATGAATTTGGCTGAGAAATTGGCAAAATGATCTGTGTTCATAGTGAAAAAGAAGTTCCTGGAATTAAAGACAAAGATAAAAGTTCTTAAGTGAACAGCAGAGATCAAAGACCACAAGATTAATTTTAATACACCTTTGACCAAATGAAATTTTACACAGTTCCCTTGTTATTATCTTTTTCTAGTGGTTTTCCAGGTATAGTATTTAGATCACACACACACACACACACACACACACACACACACACACACACACACACACACACAATCACTTAGCACTAATTTAAAATGCAAATTGTTGGGCTTTTTCTAAATCTACTCAATCAGAAACTCTGTAGATAGAATCCAGTGTTTAACAACTGTCATTTCAATGTACTCAAGAATTGAAAGACAGTGTCTATTCTTTTGGTACATGATAACTAGTTTTCCTGTAGGAAGCAATCCTTTTTGTAAATCCAGTCTATGTCTATGTGGTAGTCACATCTGATTTTTAATATTAAGCATAGATGTATTAAATCGACATGCCAAAAAGGGCTCAGTTTTCCATCTTAAGCCCACAAAAGAAGCATAGCAAAGCAGAGGCAAGTATGAAGAAGGGACTGAAACTTTATTCAATTGTATGAATTGTGATGAAACTTGCCCTATCCACTATATAAACTATCAAATTCAGCTATACTAACAAACCTTGAATTGGGTTTCTATTAATTCCATTCAGAAGTTTGACTAACAAACTTTCCATTAAGGTAGTCAGAGAGAATTTAACTAAGCTATGGTGCTAAATGTTCAGGCAGAATACAGAATCAGAGCCTGAACAACTAAGGGAGGTGTTGGATCTTTTGTTAGTCTTTGAATGCATAAATACTTAGACTCTTGCTTGTGATAAATAGAATATAGTTAACAATTGACATTTTTGGTACACTATGCAATTGCAGTCCTGTTGTACCCAGGGATTATAACCTCCATATTAAAAAAAAAAGAAACATTCTATTATTTTAAATACCTGTTCAAAACCTGATGCTGCTTATGAATTGTGGTTATTTTTACAGGATTTTAGTTATACCATCTTTTGTGATCAATGATCATTGATGTGATCATTACATAAGTGTTGCATGTAGTTTTAAGATGTTACCACATTTGCCCTGGTCAGCCATGCTACTAGTCCCTTCAGGCTTCCCTTTTGTTTATCAGCCTTTGTTCTGGGAGGTGGTTGTGTTACCAGTCCACTCCCTAGACTCTTGAATCGGAAGATAAAACACACACACACACACACACACACACACACGAGTTATAATTTGTGTATAGTTTGCCTTATAATTTGCCCTCTTGGCATAGTTGCTGGGTGCATATATCTCCCGCCTAGATAAGCATGCCCTTATCAGTTTGTTTTCTTCCTCCATCTACCTGCCCTAAACTTAGTGGCTAGTCTCACCTAGGCCCTGCCAAACATCCTTGGCCACCCACCTGTAGGAGGGGCCACAGGCTTTAGCTCCCTCTGAGGTCTTACATGATTGCTGTGTTCTTCTTCCTGCACAGCATGGGAGGAAAAAAAAAAAAAAACCCTCTACATCCCTGTGTCTGCCTTTTTCCTCTGGGATCAGGAAGTTCTGCCTGTACATTCCGCCCAGCAATTGTCCTCCCCCGACTGAACTTCTTTATTGACAAATCAAGAACCAGTTGGGGAACAGGACATAAACCTCAGAATCTTACATGTAAAGTCCTTGCAGTGTTGTGTTTTCATAAAATGTACTTTTCATTGAGCATTCTATAAGCTTTCACATAGTTTACAAGTATTATATCATTTTTAACTACACAGTTTTTATTTAGATAAATTATTGTAGTGTGTTATTTTTTTCCAGGAAAAAAACAAGCAGGGTTGAGGCTACATAATGTTCTTTTAACTTCTACACTTTTGTTGCCTATTATCATATGTTCCTTGTGATACACAACACTAGAAATACTGTTTATACAGTGCATTTTGTAGACAGTATATCTGTTCCTCTCTCAGAAATACTGTAGGTGTAGATATTATCCTTGTTAAAGAGGTAAGTTGTTTGCCCATGTGAACAATGAAGAAACTCTTGATTTGCAAATTCATGCTTTTGGTAATATTGCTAATGAAAATTCTATAGACTACTTACAAGTGTCTTCCTGAATACACATACATTTTATACCTGGAAGTAAAAACTTACTGTAAGCAAAAGACTCTGATCTGTTTTAATAATAGTCTTATCTTAGTGCATTCTAAGTGCACCATGTTTGGGGCATATGGAATATAACCAGTATGTATGGACAATTCCATGGGATATAATTTTAATTCTGCAAAAGCCTAATTGATATAGATCAAACACTCTATAATGTTTTATTTTAAAATTCACTTACTTAACTATTCTGATCATAGAAGCACTGAAGAATTAACTTTTCCTTATGTTTTTGAGAACATTTAAACACTACTGAATTAAAACATGCAAGTTATTTAACCTGAAGTTCTTGCTGTCACTGTCAAAGCCATACCTGCATCCAATAATCTACCCAGGTAATCACTTGAACTCTGTGGTTCACTTCAAGAATCAGGGAGCCCCTTGCTCCATAAGGTGATTAAGTTCATTTTGAGCAACTATAATCATTTAGAAATTGGTTAAACTTTTATTTGGAAACCATTTTCTCATTGTTCTTACTTTTCTCTTTTGAATCTGCCTACAGTAACTGGAGATGTTTATATGACAGCCCTTTAAATATTTGAAAACTGTTATCATGTCCCTTTAGATTTTTGCTTGATTTGTTTTTGTTTTTGTTTTGTTTTGTGCTCCAGGCTGACAATCCATAGTTTTCTCAAGCATTCCTCAAACAAGAAGGTAACTTTTTGTTAGAAATTATTCTCTGCACACTAACCTAGAGAAAAACTTGTCAATCTACAATGGTATGAAAAACAGGTGGAATAAGGACACAAAACTTTGGAGAGAGTTCACTATCTGATTTGATTTAAGGCCATTCGAAGCGATGTAAGCCAGGGTTGATACTATTCAAGTGGCTAAAAACTTGAGATTAAATAGGTCATGGACCTAGGGAAAAGCCAAATACCAGCATTTGGTTAAAGGACTATAGCAAAGCATGTAGGAAAATGCAAATCGATCCATTCCTTTCTCCTTGTACAAAGCTCAAGTCCAAGTGGATCTGGGACCTCCACATCAAAGCAGATACATTAAAACTAATAGAAGAGAAAGTGGGGAAGAACCTCGAGCAAATAGGCACAGGGGAAAACTTCCTGAAGAGAACACCAATAGCTTCTGCTCTAAGATCAAGAATTGACAAATGGGACCTCATAAAGTTGCAAAGCTTCTGTAAGGCAAAAGACACTGTCAATAGGACAAAACAGCAACTAACAAATTGGGAAAAGATCTTTACCAGCCCTATATCTGATAGAGAGCTAATATCCAATGTATACAAAGAACTCAAGAAGTTAGACTCCAGAGAACCAAATAACCCTGTTAAAAAATGGGGTACAGAGCTAAACAAAGAATTCTCAACTGATGAACACTAAATGGCTGAGAAGCACCGAAAGAAATGTTCAACATCCTTAGACATCAGGGAAATGCAAATAAAACCAACCCTGAGATCCCACTTCACACCAGTCAGATTGGCTAGGATAAAAGACTCAGGGGACAGCAGATGCTGGAGAGGTTGTGGAGTAAGAAGAACATTACTTCATTGCTGGTGGGATTGCGAACTGGTACAACCACTCTGGAAATCAGTTTGGCGGTTCCTCCGGAAATTGGACATAGTTCTACTAGAGGACCCAGGTATACCACTCCTGGGCATATACCTAAAGGATGCTCCAACATGTAATAAGGACACATGCTCCACCATGTTCATAGCAGCCTTATTTATAATAG
>NW_022196914.1:46644479-46655414 GCF_008632895.1 Mastomys coucha
TGTTGTTTTTGTTTGTTTGTTTGTTTGTTTGTTTTTTGGAGGGGAAACTGGGAATGGAGAAATTTACAAGTAAAGAAAACATCTAAAAAAAAATGTAATTCCTAATGACATCTTGCTTAGACATTATCAAATAACGTTTGCCCTGCAGTAGGAACAAATACAGAGACCCACAACTTGTACGATGTACAGAGAGTGAGAAATCTTGGAACATTCAGTCCTAAATGAGATATGCCAAATCTCTCATCTCAGGACTCAGGGAACTATGCAGAAAGGAGGCAGAAAGATGGTAAGAGCCAGTGGGGATGGAGGCATCAAAGAAACAAGGCTTTCTAAACACAGCAGGTCTAACACATAGATTACTGAGACTGTAGTATCATGCATAAAGCTCAAAAGGTCTAAGCCAGATAAGATCCCAGCACTGAGAGGGGGAGTGAACTCAAGGCCCCATCTCTGACTCCAAAGCTATCTCCAATCTGCGACCACTCACAAAGGGAAAATTAATTTTCTCTAATGGAGTCTCACTAGGTATACAAACCAAATGTAAGGGCAGGCCTCACACCAGCAGTAGATGGCAAGTACAAAATGAACTCAGTGGCTGTTTTGAGGGTTTGGGACTTTAAAGTGCTTTGTCTGGGGATGTTTAACTTATAGGTCTGTTTGCTTATATATTGTGATTTCCAATATTTAGTTTTTATGTGATTTCTGTGAACGTGAATGTGTGTGTGTTTCTGCATCTGTATGGGGTTTTGTGCTTTTCTTTGGGTTTCTTTTTTTCTGTTTGTTTTATGCTATTCTGATTTATTTTTATTTACTATATTACTTTTCTGGTGTGTGTCTGTTTTTAAATGAGAGAGAGAAAGAAAGGAGTAGATTTGGATGGGTGTGGATGTGGGGAGCATCTTACGGCAGGTGGAGGAGGTGGAACTGTGGTCAGAATATGTGGCATTTAAGAAATCTGTTTTCAAGAAAGAAACAAAAGGAAGAAAAAAAGTATTCCACAGCTGAAGTAAATTCATTGAGAGATGAAGAGCTCTAGAGCTGTTCATATATGAGCTCCATGTACACACTTTTGAAACTGGTAAGCAGTGTTCTTCTAAAGGAATAAGTTTTGTGAATGTCACAAGAGTGACATACTTAAACCTTAAGGGGATGGGGCTACTCTGAATTTATACATTTCCAGTGACAAAGCCTGTTGGCTTTGTTTGTGCCCAAGGCTTTTTGGGATTTGGCTATTTGGGGATATGTGTTGGCAGTTTAGTGGGTTATAACTGCGATGTGCTGTTTCTTATGAGCTTGCAAAATTGGGGCTTGCTGTCTCAACATAGAAAAGAGTTCCAGAAATTTCTTTTCATCTTCTTCAATGTTCCAAGTATTGTGACTGAAAAAGGAATTGAAATTAGCATACACAAAATCTGATGAGCTGAAACTTTAAAGACACTAAAAAGCATTTTCTTAAGCTTGACAATGATCATAAACATTAACTTGCCATTACAAATGAGTGAAACCATGAACAGTACTTTCATGCACCATAGGAAAAAAAAATCTTTCTAAGAAGAGATTTTCAAATATCCGTGTTATTTCTCAAAAAATATTTTAAACTTAAAATCTGCTATCATATTACAAAGGTGGTATAAGGTTCTGTGTTTTCAACTATCGTTTTTAGAGGTTTCTTGAGGAGTTAATGAATAAATACTTTTGGATTTAAAGTTGTAATGTATTTCAGCTTTTCCTAATTTGTGAATTCTTATCACTCAAAATGTTAATTCTTAATATTGATTGTTCCATTTGTAATTTTGCAGTTGTTAAGAGCTCCTGAAGTTGTATTACCTGTGAGCTCCACAGACTCTCTATTCTGGATCTATCTCCTTTGTACTTAGAGCAGTTGGTAAAGAACTATTACAATGTATCAGACATCTGTAATCCCAGCATTTAGGCAGCAGAAAAGGGAAGATCAGACATTCAAGATTACTCTCAACTAAATAATACTTAAATTTGACTGGCATAGGCAAGTAACACTTAAAATTGCTCTGCATAGGCTATGTGAGATCTTGTTTCTAAACATAAAAACACATACACACACACAGAAAACATACTATATGGGAATTTTATCTTTACTGATATAATTTTATTTTCTCATTTGATGCGGCCTAGATACCCTTGGACTTTTTGCTAATTTTGTCACAATGATTATCAAATTGTTGAATCAGAACCATGAGGGAGAATATAATCTCCAAGATTATCTGAGCCTAACAGTCATCTTATCTTAGATTCCCCCATTGATGGTCCAGCATCATGTGACTGAATGCTTCCAGTGACAGGAAACTCATTATGTACCATGGAAACCTACTGCATCTTTGAACAACTCAAGATTCCAGAAGGTTTCAAATACTAGCTCTTAATGACTTTCTAGAAAATTATATATTTCCATTTTAATTGTCTTAACTCATCTCTTCATTTTAAAAATTAATTTAATTAAAATAAAAAATAATAAATGCTTATGATGTACAACATGAAATATATAGACATTATGTGATGGCTTAATCAAGCTGATTAACATAGACATCATCTCACAGAGAAATTTTATGTGGAAAGATATTTAAGTCTCTTAGTCAAGTAACTTGATGTTCTTGTAGGATTCCTAATAGTTGGGCTACAGGGTTTTGGGGACTGCTTTTTTGCCTGTTTATGGGACCATTTTTTCCTATTGGGTTGCTTCATCCAGCTTTGATGTTATGGTATGTCTGCTCTTATTGCAGCTTGTTATGCCATATTTGGTTGATGTCTCTGGGATACCAGCTCTTTCCTGAGGGGAGGCAGAAGGGGGTGCATGTGGGGGAGAGTGAAGGTGTCAGGAGGAGAGACTAGGAGAGAGGAGGGAAGGGATGGTAAACTGTAGTTGGGATGTAATATATGAAAGAAGAATAAAATATTGTACTTATGAAGCTTTACAATTACATTTTAAGTAGTATATAATGATAAACTAAGTAAAAATACCCCATTCCTACAGTCAACACACAAAATTCTAGTTTCCTCATAAATAACTTGCTTTACCATTTTAAACATCATCTGCTAGCATGGATTCTCACAAACAAATCATTTCAAAGTAGCAATGGAATTTTAAAATGCCGTAGAATTAAATAATAGTAAATAAAATAGTAAACAATAAAATAATATAATATTTATCTTTTGCACTTTCTACATAGAATATTTTATACTCCATAGTATGACAGGTTTTACATCTCTCATATTCCCTAGGAACACAGAGTAGTTTTCAGCACTCTTTACTATAGATATTCATGTGTCTTGTGACATTGACGCTCATATGTTAAACCAGAGGAATTCATAATCTCTTAGAACATGTTTTAATTTATAGTAGTAAAATTCAGAAACATTGTTCTAAACTTCTGTATCCATATGATTTAGGTTGTTTTAATGCTCAGGAAAATCCAATAAAATAGATATTACACTGTTCAAAATACAATTCAAGGAACTAGTCAAAGCAGGATAGACTATCTGTCCACAATTACTTGGCTATAGAAAGGGAAAGCTAGTATTTCATCGTCTTAGTTCATATGGGCTGTGCTATAAAGAGGGTGATAGTACAAGCAGCTTGGGGAAGCACAGTTATGCTCACAGTTCAAGAGGCTGTGAAGTCTAGAATCAAGGTACCAACCAATAGATGCAGCATCACTTGAGGATCCAGATCCTGGCTCCGAAACAGCTGTAGCTTCAGGTGTCATCATATGGCAAAATGCACCAAAAAGCTCCCTGGAGACTCCATATAACAGCATTAATGCCACTCATGAGCATCCCCTTAACCTAGTTACCTATCAATGGTCCTACTATCAAATATCATCACATGTGAACTTGTGGGAAATAAAGTCATCCAGATCATAGAAAACATCGAAGTGTCCTTAATACCAAAAACTTTGCCTTTTTTCAAGTTGCTCTTCCTATTTTCAAGCAAAGTCCTAAGGAAGATCGTCAGTTAATTATAGTCTTCTCAATTGTATTTCTCAGATTGGATCTGCAGTTGATCTCCTAGCAAAATAGACATTAAAATATGTGTATATATTCAAATATGTATGCATTTAATATGTACATATGTAACTATATTATATCTAAGTATCTCTATTTAAGAATGTCTATTCCAGTTCGGGCATATCTTTGTGTATACTTTCCTCCTTGTTAGTCATGTGGCTCAAAGCTGAGTAAATAAGTAAAATCTCCCTGAAGAAGGATTTTTCTTCCAACATTTTTGCCTTTTTGATAAGAAAGGTAACCTCCTTGGGAATATGTTTACTTATTCTATCTGTAAAATTTTCATTATTTAAGGGTGTTTATCTAGAATTTCCTATTGATGCAGGGTGAGACACTCAAGGAATGTCATGTTATAGAATTTTCTGAAGTCCTCTACTTTTGTCACTATTTTAATACAAAATTAAGTGGGACATGAATTGGTACCCACTGTCTATAAGTGTGAGGTAAGGACTTGTTTGAGGAGCCACTTCTTCCCACTAACCAAGTGTATCTGTGCTCTTATGAATGTTATCTTTATAAGATTCTAAACGTTCTGATCTGACAATTCTCTTTACCTAACAGATAAGATGGATTTCACTTTGTGAGACACAATCATCTCAGGGATGTTTGCTATTTGTATTTGAAATGACAGTCACTGACAAATTTTATCTATTAGCTTGGTATGTTTCAAATTCCTTTCAGCTGTGCCTGAGACAGATCCCAATCAAAGGCTTTTGCCACAACAAGCCCAGGGCTTAACTTACAGAGGTTAAATGAAATCTCTGTCTGCATCAAGATCAAGAGAGTCCCTCTTTAGCCTTTGATTTCATGGTCTTTTGAAAAAGAGCACAAAAGTTCTTCCTTTCTTCTGTGACTTTTCCAGTCAATTCCTTGCTTCTATTTCTTTGCTTGACTCCTTCTTCTACCCATTCAACCATATCTAACCATTTATCAACCATTTCTAAATGTATCCCAACTTTATGGTCTTCGTGATCTGGGTAGGTAGAGGAATAGTTGCCCATTCTAGAAAGAGCCATATCAGGAAAGGACCATATGAGGAAGCACACTGTCTTCTGTTATCTCAGTGTTTAAATCCTGGTGTCTTAATTCTTTCTCTAGGTATTTTGCTTTTCTAAAATACTTGCCAATCCCTGCTTCCCCAATTTCTCAGAACTTTTCTCTCTGAAATTCAGCTCTTTATGCTTAATTTCTCCCTGAAATTAAGCTCCCTACGGAATACCTTTAAAATACAGATGAGATTATTCAGGAAGTGTGGTGAGTGTTCTTCTTCCACATTGGGTTATACTCACTGTGTGAACTGCTGCTGCTTCCTTGTTTGCTATCATTTCACAGGAAAGCATTCGCTGATACATCTTACCTGACATTCATGACATAGGGTTTAACCACTGCTCACCACTTCCACTTGGCATCTTGGGCCCAGTGACTGTTGTCTTATTGCGTTTTTCCTGTGATGTCCTTACAGTTTTCTAGCACCACACATTGTGCCCTACAGGCTCATAGTGATCCACAGAGACAGAAGGATTCACTTAAAATATTTGTCACTTCATAGCTTAAAATTTTAAAACCTAGAATACTTTTCTATTTCAAATAAAATAACAGTCTTTGTCCTTGCAATGACCTACAAAAACTTATTTTTCTCTGTCTGTTGCTCCTTCTTAGTATACTCTCTGCTCTGAGTACCCTGATGTTGGTCTTATTTTCCTAGAATAACACTTTTTCAGTATAATTCTGATTTGCTCCTCCACTGACACCAAATCTTATTGAAACTGGCCCTAGTTACTTTATTTATGATTGCTCCTGTTGATCCCTCACTACTTCCTTGTTCCTGTTAGGTTTCTCTAGCACTTATGAGGTTTTAATTTACCCCATGACTTGTCCATCTGCCCACTCACTCATGATCAGAATATAAACTCAGTTAGACCCTTTTTAAAAAAATCTCACATTCTGAAAAATTAGAATGGTTGTTGGAATAAAATAGATGGCCAATAAATATTTATTATGCCACAAATTCAATGAATAAATTATTGGAATAATTTCCTATTTATGCTGAGATCTACCTTTAGCTCAGTACATTAATCAATGCTGTTTAAATTTTGATTAGGTACATAACTTTACTCATTCATTCAACTACTCTAGGGACATGATTCTGAACAAGTGGATATACCATAAAAAAATTAGCATTTTATAAGTGTTTTGATGGGGAGGAACATTAAAGCAAAAGATAATGGATCTACCTTTTAAGGTTGGCCTTTTTCAGTGGGGGTCAACCAAAATGTGTGGAAGGAGGTGTTTCATACTTGAAAAGCATGGCAAACCTCTTTAATGTAGGTTACAGAGTATGTAGACATTCTGAGCAGGAAAAGGCTCCCAGTTCATTCCCCCAGAGCAACCAGCCAACCAAACAATTTTAATGCCACCAACTATCCCAGCCAACTAAACAAAATCATTTTAGCTTCTTGGAGACAATCAAGGGAAAAGTATTTTAAATAATCAGAACCATTGCTAAAGAAACAAAAAACAAAGTTTTCGGTTTATCAATAAAGTCATACAATAGCGAAAAGCAACTGGAATATAAAGTATATATATATTACATATATGTACCTTATATATATTATTTACAATTTGATCTTAATAATTATTTATATTATATATAATTATAATAGTTATTACTTTCTTTTCTTTTTTATCATTCACTTATTTCTAGTCCTTTACTGTCAGAATATCCTAGTGTGTTTGTTATCATAGGGGAAAATTCAATATGTGAACATATAAAATAAGAAGAACAGAAACAAATTTTTCAGAAAGAATGTTGACCTGCTCTAGAAGATTTAAATTTGCTGTATTGGAATTTTGAAAAAATTGCTATTGGGTTAAATTTAAGTTATATCTGCTTTGTGAGATATCCCAAGCAGAATCCTGCTGATATCATGTGCCTTTGTAATTTTCCATTATTTAAAAATTTAAAACCTCACATAAAGCATATTAGGTTGATATAAAGCAAAAAGTGGGCAACTAAGGGTAGAATATCATCAAAGAGATCATGACTAACAATGTAGTAAAATTAAAAGGATGGGTTGAAGGCTAAAGAATTTTAATATCTCTACCTTTTGCTTAAATATTGTAAAATGGATGACAACAGGGGTGTAGAGGGGAGACTTGTTTTGGCTTAGGGTCTAAAAATACTCATAATATTGGGCTCCATTTCTTCCTCTATACTTGGTGGGAAATTGTTTAATTAAACACAGAGGTATGTAGTTTAAGTTTTAGTAGTCTGTTCAAACTGTGCAGAGTCGGAGGAAACCAGCAGAGTAAACTGTGAACTAATATGTATGCAATATACTGTCACATAATAGCATATCGTGCATCTGAGCCTTTGCTTTCTGGAAACTATTCTCAAAGCTGATATAAGTCTGAAGAATATTTTTGCAAAAGCACTAGAGAGTTTCATAAACCCGTAATGAGTATTTCAAAATGTTCACATTTACATTTTGTAGCTGTTAAAAATGATTAATAATGGTTTCTTTAAAAATAAAAGTGCTAAATAACATCTTTGTAAAAACAATGAATTTTCTCAAGAGTTGACCAATAACAAAGTTTCTGCAATATTCTGGCTGGCTCAGGGACAAGATGCTATGAAACTATGGGCTATTGCTAAACATTTAAATCAACATGAGGCTTAGCAATACTTAATGTGCTCTGGTTTGCACTTTGCATCTTTCTCTGCCCTTTCAGAGAAATTAAACTGATGCTATATCTTTTGTATGTGTGTGTGGAAATCATGCAAGAATCAAATTATTTGTTGCCACTAAGTAGGCATCAATGATTGCCTTTGTTATATAAATATTAGTTTTGGTTCCTGCCCACTCCAGACATAATACCTTAGCTCATATGGAAATAATGCCTGGGAAAGAACTAGACTGTCTGTAAGACAGTTGAGGCCCTGCCAGTCTCGGATGGGCTTGCAGCCTTGCCTACTAGCCTCTCAGTACATGGTTTAATGCCTTTCACTACCATACATGCTCTTGGAGCGATCAGAAGGGGGCGATATTTACCAAGAAAATTCAGTCAGTGACTATTTTTAAAAAGCACATAGAGAACTTTTAACATTTTTTAAAGATAGAAAATTATGCCGTCATCATACACTGCACAAAGCAGAATGGATAATATATCATGGACTTTTACTGCTTCATTATACTTCCAAAACAGCACTACTTACTCAGTATGACTCAGCTTTGTTTTTTCACCTTGTTGATAGAATTCTTGGGAAGGAAGTCTCTTACATTATGGACACTGAGTGTTTCTTACAGTAAAAGTAAGAAACAAAAGTAAGTAAAAGCTTTACTCTCATGTAAGTTATTATTGATAGGTAGTCCATGGCTTTGCTTTCCATGAGTACAGTAACCCAACATCATCTACATTTGCAAATCAGGGGTTTTGTTTTATTTTGTTTTGGTTGGTTGGTTTAGGTTTTGGTTTTGATGTTTGTTTGTTTGTTTTTTAGATAGTAGACAATACACTGAAAGACAGGTCTTGTTTTTATTATATATAATATATTATTATGTGTTTTTATTATATATAAAATTTGAATTTATTATTTTTTTATTTATCTCCCAATTACTACCCTCTCCTTTCTCCCTGCCCCACAGAGTGCCTCCCCCAGTCCTCCTCTCCTTCTCCTCTGAGAGGGTAGGGACCTTCCTGGTGCATCAAGTCTCTGCCAAATTAGGCACTTCCTCTCCCACTGAGGCCAGACAGGGCAGCCCTGATGGAGAAAGGATACCACAGTCAGCCTTACAGCTTTAGGAATAGCCTCTGCTCTAGTTGTTGGGGGACCAACATTGAGACTGAGCTACGTGTCTGTTGATTATGTTCTGGGGGGCTTGTTTCAACACATTATTGTTCTTTGGATGGTAGTTCAGCCTCTGAGAGCTCCCAAAGGTTAGTTGACTCTGTTGGCCCTCCTATGGGGTTTACATTGACTTCAGGGCTTTCAATTTTTCCCCCAACTCTTCCACTGGAGTCCCTGAGCTCTATCCAATGTTTGCCTGTAGGTATCTGCATCTGTTTCAGTCATCTTCTCCTTAGAACCTCTCAGAGGATAGTTATGTTAGGCTCCTGTCTGCAAGCATAAGAGAGTATCATTAATGTCAGAGATTGGTGCTTGCCCGTGGAATTAGTTTCAAGTTTGGTTGGTTATTGCTTAACCATTCCTTCAGTTTCTCTTCCATTTGTCCCTGCATTTCTTTTAGACAAGACAAATTTAGGAAGTTTTATGGGTAGGTTAGTGTACTTATCCTTCCACTGGTATTCAGCTTGACTACATGTCTCTTCATATTCCATGTCTCCACTGTTAGGCATTTTCACTAAGGTTGACAGCACTGACTCCTCACCTATCCCAGGACTCGGAATTCCCAGAGCTCACCCTCACCCTCACACCCTCTACAGTTGCAGACTTCTATTTGTCCTCCAGAGCAGCACATGCTGTCCCATGAGCTTTGATCTTAGCCATTTTGATTGGTGTAAGGTGGGATCCCAGGGATGTTTTGATATGCATTTCCCTGATTACTAGGAATGTTAAGCATTTCTTTAATTATTTCTTGGCCATTGGAGATTGCTTTGTTAAGAATTCTTTGTTTAGCGTTGTACTCATTTTATAATTTGTTTTTTTTTTCTTTTTTTGTCTAACTTATTGTGTTCTTTACAAGTTTTGGATATTATCCCTCTGTCGGGTGTAGGATGAGTGAAGATCTTTTCACAATCTGTAGGTTGCTGTTTTGTCTTATTGACAGTGTCCTTTGCTTTACACAATCTTTTCAATTTCATGATGTCCCATTTATCAATTGTTGATCTTAGAGCCTGAGTCATTTCTGTTCAGGAAGTTGTCTCCTGTACTGGTGTTGTGTTCAGGAAGATCTCGGTTGTACCTATGTGTTCAAGGCTATTTCCAATCGTCTCCTCTATTAGTTTATAAACTAACTTGTATTGTAGATATGTATATTTAAAATATTTCTTTATAGATGTAGAGCTTGGTATCATCTGTATCTTTAGGAATTAACATAATATCTTGGAAGGTATTAGCCATAGATAAAAGAAGATGACAATGTCATTAAATAAGGCCTGGGGTGCCATTCTTTCCAATGGCACTGGTTTTCTGTTTCAAGTTTCTTCTAGCCCTGATTTGGAAACATAAATAACAATGTAATCTTCGAATTTACCAAGTGAAGGTGGTAACTAGTTTAGTTAGGTAGAGTAAACCATTAGATATTTATTATTTTGGAGCACAATGTATATGAATGACTACATGCATGTGTGTAACTCTGCTTGCAATATAGTAAGTAACTAGTGCAACAGAACAAGCATCTGCACAATTGAGATTTTGTTCCTCTGATATAAATAAATATGCAGATTACTCCATGGGGGTAGACATATGCTCAGGCAATTATTACAGGAACCGTAGAACTCTTAACTGGCCCTTCCAGAACAGAAAGCATGTTATGTTTTGATGTTGTTTGTTTTGTGAGACAAGGTGGCACTATGCAGTCTAGCAAGGCATTCAACTCACTATATAGCCAAGAAAGCTGTGGGAATCTGTCTCTCTACCTTAAATGCTGTGATTCCAGGTGTGCATCTCCACGGTTTTTGTATTTTTTCACTATTCCATTTCCTCACAAATCTTAATCTGCAGCAAAAATCCCTCAGTTCTACTGCTGAACTATTTATTTTATTCCTTAACCTACAAGAAAATTCCTGTGAGGACCTTAGTTAGTTATACCAATGGAAGGGAGAGGAAGAAGAAAGAGGAGGGAGAAGAAGGAGAAAGAAAAGGAGAAGAAGAAGGAGATGAAGAAGAAGAAGAAGAAGAAGAAGAAGAAGAAGAAGAAGAAGAAGAAGAAG
>NW_022196914.1:46655866-46679534 GCF_008632895.1 Mastomys coucha
AAAAAAAAAAAAAGCAGGGAAGTTTCTTGCAGGTTGGCAGAACTGCATGTTTACATGTACCCTCTTTTACTAGATTTTTGTAGGAACATGTTTTTTCTCCTTGCCACCTCATTAGTGTTTTCTTTCTGTTTCAGTCAAATATGTTTTGCTATATGCTTTGTTTAATTGCTGAGGGTTGAGAATATAACATGTCCCTACTAATTTTCTAACTAAAATATAATTTAAGGATTAGCCTAGCCTGAAGTTAATTTAATTTTTTTTCTTATTTAGAAAATACTCTTTCTAGATACCAAGAATCCTCGAAATTATAAGTCTTCTACTTCTTGAGATCTAGCATTATAGGTTAGTATCACTGACTTGCTTATTTCCTGTAAATTTATTTTTATTCTATTTCTGAAGTATTATGTTGTAAAAGAGCTTCCTTTAAAATTAATGATCTCATAATCACAAATTTTGGGTATATTATATTAATATTCCAGAATCAATTTAATACAATCATTTAGAAAATCCTGTGGTCTAATAAGCTCCCTATCCACCATGCTCAGTCTCACGGATTTTCTCTTCCCAGCCACATTTTCCTAACCAGTAGTCATGGAGATCTTACTTTGCCCTGACATTGCTTAAATCAACACTCTTATGTTATTTTTGCAGACAATGTGGTAGGAGATATAAAACTGGCTGAATATTAGAAAAGAGCAAACTTTTGAGATTTATTAATATTTTTGTGTGATCCATCATCCGTATGTTGGCTCCAAGTATATTGGCTAAGTATCAATTCAAAATTCAATTTAAAATTATATTTATTTGTTGCTTTGGACTTGGGATCAATCTTCCTAGGATACAAATAGCAAGACTGTCACCTAGGACAAAGCAATATGTATTAAAGAACTGATAACTCTTTACAAGCAGGATACTGCTATTTGCCTCCAGACCTAGTTAAAGACCTTTCCCCACTGGGCCTATAGAGTCCGCTGTCTTCTTTGCTGCTTCCATTGGTTTGGACACCTTTACCTCTGGCATACCTTTACAAAAGTAGCCTCTTTATCTGCAGTGTCTCCTGTGAGCTGCTCTTTCTGCTGCTCTGACTATTCAGCCACTACGAAAGCAGCTCCTCTAATTATAACAAGCAGAATTTAGCTTCGTCCTACTTACTAGCATTATTATTAAATTCTCTATAGCTACTCCTTTCTTGAAAGCACTGTTTCTGTCATACTCCCAAAAGAAAGACTACTCTTCTGAGGTCGTCATGTACATTTAAAAAGATCAGAAGGGACTTTCCTGATTTGATTTTTTTATGTCTTTTCAAATTAAATAACTTGAAGCCTGTCTATGGAGAGAACATAGAGGTTATAGTGACCACCTGTGAGCTTTAGGATTCACATTGACAAATACAAATTGTAAGAAGAAAGTGCTTATCTTTGACTACAAGAATGCTGAATATTATAATTATAGCAAGTACATTCATGAGGGCATTTTCATGCAGTCACTCCCTGACAAATAATAGTTATGAATATAATTATAAAGTTCATGAACAGTGAAAGTATTGCCTTTTCTTTCTAAAGAATTCTTTAAACATTAATCTTGTATGTGTCTCTGTGCATTGGCATGAAGCATCTCTAAGGTTAGTGGAAACTGTGGAAACCCACGCATAGAGAATGACCTGAAATAGAAAAAGAAGCAACCAATAAATTGTAGATTAAAGTTATACAGGGTGGAAGAAGAAGAGGAGGTAGAGGAGGAGGAAGAGGAGAATGAAGAGAATTGATGTGCCTGATGTAATCTGATTACTTGGGCTGGCTGCTTGAAACTGAGTTGAATTATTAATGCTAAAAGAGGAGAAACAGATACACATATTGTTGTTTCAATGTCAAATGCACCCAATGTCCCAGACGTTTGAATATATGCTCTACAGTTAATAGTGCTTATGTATGAGGTTGTAGAACCTTTTGGACATCAGACCGGAGAGGCAAAGCTTGAAGACTATAGATGGTCCTGCTTCTGGTCCAATTTTCTGTTTCCAAGTCATCCACAATGAGAGCCAGATGGATTGCAAACTCTCCCTGCCCTAATTATCTTCTGTTCCTGTTGCTTCCCCACTACAGCAGGCTGGTCACTTTGAACTCTAAGCTAAAAATGGACCTCTCATCCCTTGTTTCTTCATTCAATGTTTTGTCACAGTGATGAGAAAAACAGCTAAAACATAATCTTTATTTAAAAAATGCACAAATATATAAAACATTTACAAACAATAAACAAATTTAAAATAAGTATTTTAAGCATCTAAAGTATATGATTTTAAACATATATATATATATCATCTTTTAAACATAACAGATTTGTCATCATAATCAATAAAAGGTACTTCCTATAAGTTTCCACCAACTCTGTTTAAATCGAGTCTATAGATTGTTCCTCTCAGCCAGCTTTTGAAATACAACAAATCCCTACCCAACTTTTCTCTTTACATTCTCCAATCCCAAGCTGGTTCTGAACCCTTTGTCTAGCATTTTCCAAGTTTGTGTTCTCTCAGACTTCCTATTTAGCTGTATGGCTTCATAAAAAATGAGAATAATGATGGGCATCCATGGTGAACTTCCAAAATTAACTCTACACTCAGAGAAGACAAAAATAAGATGCCCAAATGGTGTACTGGAAAGTCTTTCCTAGAAGACAAACTCTAGTCTAAATTTCTACATTATGTTATGTTATACAATTTCCAGTCGCTTTATCGACTGGAGTTGCCTATATCTAAATTTCATAGTAACTTAACATTGTGCTCACAGCCATATGCTCTTTTGGTAGAAAAATGGCTACATCCATACATTTCTAGTAATTCTCACTTGCTAGTCAGTAAATACCCTCCTGAAGAGGAAGGAACAGAATTAACAGTCTGACAGAGTGGGTAAGAATCTGATTGTATTTACATGGGAAATGTGGCAATAGGAGAATAAATACTGGGTAAGAATCTGATTATATTTACATGGGAAATGTGGCAATAGGAGAATAAATACTGGCAGTTTTTGCATATTACACTGCTGATAATGACAACCAGTGTCTTTGCTTTTAGTAACACATTGAACAGAGAAGAAAGGCATACAACAAGAAGTACAAATGCTTTCCTGGCATGTAGTTTCAAAGTAATCATTGTGTTGTAGAACAGAAATGCAAAAGCATCTTAGTAAGTCATACTGTAAAGGCCTATGTACAACAGGCTTTGTTTTGTTGTTTGGTTCTTTGTTTTGGATTTTACTTTGTCTTTTTTTTTTCCATTAGAAAACTAGAGTCATGGGTCCAAATAAATAAAAATGAACAAGGAAATAACTATTTCCCCAATGATATCATACCTTAAGTAATGAAAGAAAATTTAACAAAAACATATTACTGAATTCATTTTTAAATTTTTAAAGAAAAGATTTTTCACACCTGTAAAATACATTAAGTCTACTACTTTATGTGATAAGCAAAGTTTAAAAAATTTTTAAAAAGGGTATCTATGAAGGAGGCCCATGAAATAGTAATTTATTCCAAAATACAGGAGAATGGAAAGCGTTAGGATTAAAGCCTAACATCTCATATAAACTCTAGTGCTTATAAGACTTGAAGAAAGTAACACTATTCCCAATATCATTAAATTCTTAATAACACAGGTCTCACAGAAAAAATATGGCCATTATTACAGTAAACTCTTTAAAATATATGTTACTGGAAAGTTGACAATAATATGTTTATAGGAATTGAGGTACCCAGAGTTCACATATCTGTTCCTTGACTGTGAGAAGGTGATAGCAACTACTATATTGATTTTTGTAATGTGAGAAAACAAGTCGATATGGGTCAATTACTTGCTGCTTTAATAGGATATTTTTCTACATTTCAGACTAAATAAGGAAGATTACAAAAACCTTATGTGTATATTTTGAGAAAATGGACAATTGTCAAAGCTGTATGATAAAGAAAGCCCCAAGCTCTGCACCCTCTCCGTCTTGATCTTCCTAATAGATTCTGAATAGGGACTGTGTCTTTCATTCTGCCTGCTGCCCTGCTAATTATGTAGCGGGTCTCAAGAAGAAGTGCTCGCTAATCTGCATTACAAATAACCACTCTGCACAGTTTGGAATCAGTTGTTTGCAGACCTAAGTAATGCAGACTGAAAACTCAGAACAATTATCATGAAGATTACAAAAAATAAAAATAAAAACAAGCAAGACAATGTTACTGTGGGTCCTCTTATCATCTAGAAAGAGGAGAGTGTGTTATACGGAAGCAACAGAAACCATAGGAGATAAAATCATTTTATCTTAGAATTCATTTATACCGGTGACATTCAAGAAAGGCAAACTGTTATATTAAGCAAGACTTCTGGAGTTATAAGACAAATGAGTCTGCATATCCAGAAGATTTAAAGGGAATGTGACCAGGGGGTAAAAAAAAAATCACAGATTATAATCAGTAATCTTTCATGCTATAAACTTAATGAGTCCTGAACAAGTGCATCAATAAGGGAAAGTCACCATATCTGACCCTGGGAGTGAACTGAGCTAAGATGAGTCTTGTGCCTCATCGAGCTGACCTCCTCTGCAGCTTCCCCTCATACAAGAGATTGAGCAGATGTGAGGATACCAAACACGGTTGAACACTGAACTCCTTCCCCAGTGCTAGGGATTCTCGGTTACTATTCCTGTCAATGAGAAGGCAACGGTAAAAACACATACATACAGAACAGAGAAGGAGCTTGGATTCCTGTTCTTCCTGTGTCTTTGGCTGCCTGGGATCAAAACCTGCTTTGCCTTGAGTGTTCCACAGCATGACAGTGCTTTAGGCACCAAGCTTGAGTTCTTAGCACAGACTAATCTCATCAAGCTCAGGTCAGCAATTTGTTTGAGTCCTCGTGTGTAAGTTTTCAGCTTCAGTAGTTTTTAACGAGGTTTTATCCCTAATAAGTAGCCATCCTTGGCTACTATACAAATGCATACTTGCTCAAAACAATCCACATCCCTTGGGAAAAGTCTGTAATTTATGACAAAAGATATAAGGTTACGAGCATAGCTGAGCCTGGAGATTTATTCATATTCTGTTTTGCTTCTTTTTTTTTTTTTTTTCTCCATCAAGGAAATAATTTTCAAGCTGGCAGATCTAGAACAAACATCATTAGGATGGAATTGAAGTACAAGATAGGTGCAGAGATAATAAGGGAGCACTTTACAGCTTTAATTTAAGCTTTCAGACTCAGATAAATTATTTCCCAGGATATTTAAATGACTTGCAGGTGTGATCAAGTAACTACTGTTGCTAAATTTTAAGAAAAGATAGAGAAAAGAGGAAGCTCCAGAAGTATGAACACGAACAAGCGTATTCAAGTGTGGTATAGACAATTATGTGAGTAAGAGGCAGCAGAGATAGATTCTAGGAAGTTGATGTGTATGAACAAGCCCCTGGCAATTTTCTTTTCTTTCTTTTTATCTTTTCTTTCCCTTTGGAGACATAGAGGAACAGGGTTTCATGCAGTTCAAACTGGCTCAGGCTTGAATGTTCTGTGTTGTTGATAATAATCATGCATTCCTAATCTGCTTGCTTTGAAAGTGCCAGTATTATAGTGAATTTCCATGTCTGGCCAATTTCCTGAGAAAGGTATAAGCAATCTGTGAGTGGCTTCATTTAATGCAGGGCCCTATCTACAAAGCTCAACACTGAACCTTCAAGGTCTTTCCCAGGGTGTGTCCTCAGCAAGGTCATGTTTGAAATGATAAATTTACTGAGAAGTACACACATTGCTGGACTCCGAGTCACATTATTGATTTCCCCACTGAGGAACTATAAAAACAACCCCAGTAACTTCTAAAATCAGCATGACTTAACTTTTTGTTTCTCTTGCATCTGCATGGGTGGTCTGGTTTCTCTTTTAGGTCCCATTCCCACTCTAGAACCAAAGCTGCTCATAGTGCTACGCATCGGAACACTCCCAGTTTCAAAGGGAGGGTAAAATCAAAGCCATCTTTGGGGAATGACAGAGACTTTCTCATTGTGTTCACCTGAAAGTAATGCCTGCAAGTTCACACATGTGATTGGTCTAAGGTCTATTCTCAAAGAAAGGGAGATATCCCCAGAGAACTAGGAATGATGTGATATAAAGTGCCAGTGATATTCATAATTATACTGTTAGTAAAATGGAAGGTATAGTAGACATCTGTAGAGATACAAAGTTTCTTCTATCACAGTTTGTAAAAGTGAAAAATGTCATGCCACTTTGTTTTTGTAGATCATGCTAAATGTGATCCTGGGCTTCAGTTCTCAGTTGATGAGTAATTAAAATGCAATTCTGTTTGAGGTGGGCATGAAAGGAAAATGGCATTTACTAGTAAAGGCAGCACAAATGCCCATATAATTTTCAGCCTGATTTGAAAATAAAGCAAGATTCTGTACTTTTCATCTTATCATGAAGCCAGCAGGAAAATAAGTTGATCTATCTTACATTAATTCTTTGAAAGTCGTCTCTCTCCATCTGTGGTGGTTTGAAGGAGCATGGCACCAACAGGCTCATATATTTGAATATCTACTCCCTAGTTGGTTGAGGGTTTAAGAAAGGATGAGAAGATGTGGCCTTGTTAGAAGGAGTGTGACCTTGTTAGAGGAGGTGTAGATCATTGAGGGGAGGCTTTGAGATTTCAGAGCCCAAACCTTCAATCTATCCTCTCTCTCTCTCTCTCTCTCTCTCTCTCTCTCTCTCTCTCTCTCTCTCTCTCTCTCTCTCTCTCTCTCATCTCTCATGTCTGTCTGTCTGTCTGTCTGTGTCTCTCTTCTACCTGTGGATCTAAACATAAAGCTCTGAGCTACTACTGTTCCAGCAACATGCCTGTCTGCTCTCTACCACTATGATAATAAAAGACTAATTTGAAACAGTAAGCAAGTCCCCAAATAAATGTTTTCTTTTCATGTATTAGAGTTACCTTGGTCATAATGTCTCTTATACAACAGTAACTAAAATAATATCCCACTCTGAAATTATCTGGTTTTTGTCTTGCGCCATCTTTATTCTGAAGCACAAATTTTAGTGTAGTGACCGCCCGAATTACTAACATCCACACCCTGTAGTTAAAAATCTTGAGAAACTCCAATGTCGTGTGTATTTGCCCCTGCAGAAAGTCCACCCAGGGCAAGGGAGATACACAGGCAGCTGGTCTCCAAGTTGCAGCTAGCACAGGGCTCCCTCCACCCTCCATCTCCCTCCCCCCACCTGCTCCAAGAGAGTTAAAACATCTCATAGAACCAAGTGCTAAAGAGAGACATGCTCCCAGCCCTGGTGACACCAGGGTCAGCCTACACTCTCTGATAAGCAGCCTAATTCTCCAGGTACCTGTCCTTGAGGCCTCAGAAATAACAAACCCAGAGAGGATTAGAGCTCCTGACCCTGCCTAAATCATAACAAAGGTAATCAGAGGTCACAGACAGTTATGGCCAACCATAAAATTACTTCCTGATAACACCAAAACAAGCACCCATTAATCCCCCACTAGCTTTAGTGCTGCCCTAAAAAATGATTATAACATTTCACTCCCCTCACTCTGAAATATCCTAAGAATTCCCAGTTTTGTATATAAACTCATATATTTCCCAGACTCAGGGTCACATGCAATCACTTGCTCTTAGTGAGTAAATAGCATGTGATCTGAGTCTGGACTCAAATAAAAGGCTCTTTTGTAATTACAGCGGACTTTGCAATTCTTGGGCTTATTTGGGTTTTCCTGTGAACCCTTGGGCATAACATCAGTAAATTATTAAGAATGAGAAACACATTGAGGCTCCACTCCCAGGTGCTCTAACATGCCCAGAATCATAGGATCAGAGATGAGAAGGACAAAACATGTGTCCGAACACTGAGAGTAACTGGGACCAGCGAGACCAAGGCATGCAGAAACTCCACCAATCCAGTGGTACAGGTTCCTTCTAGTCTGTGTCTGTCTGAGCCTATGCCCTGAATAGACCTTGGATGCAAACTGCAGTGAGTCCCATAGTACCCAGAGAAAGCTCTACTCCCAAGCATTCAAAGGAGCCCAGAATCACAGGATCACAGAGACAGCTTGACTCTGAGGAGATCTGACACAACCAGGATCACAGATGGGACAGGCTTCAGTCAGATTTAGCCAGGGCAGGTAGCACTAGAGATAACCAGATGGCAGAAGGCAAACATAAGCATAAGAACATAAGCAACAGAAACCAAGGTTACTTGCCATCATCAGAACCCAATTCTCCCACTATAGCAAGTCCTGGACATACCGTGACACTGGAAAGCAAGATTCAGATATAAAATCACTTCTCTAACTCCTTCACTGAGGACCCTGTGCTCAGTTCAATAGATGGCTGTGAGCAATGGAGCTGAGGGGTTTGCAGCCCCTTAGGATGAACAACAATATGAACTAACTAGTACTCTCAGAGCTCCCAGAGTCTCAACCACCAACCAAGGAGTACACACAGTGGGACTGATTGCTCTGGCAGCGTGTATAGTGGAGGATTGCAAATTCGATCATCAATGGGAGGAGAGGACCTCAGCCCTGTGAAGGTTCTGTGCCCCACTGTGGGGGAATGACAGGGCCTATAAGCAGGAGAGGGTATGGTGGCAGGCATGGGGAGTGGGGAGGCAGTATCTAATAAAAAATAAATAAATAAAATAAAATCACTTCTCATGATGATGATAGAGTACTTTAACAAGGACATAAATAGCACCCTCAAAGAAATACAGGAGAACACAGGTAAATAATTGGAAGCCCTTAAAGAAGAAACACAAAAATCCCTTAAAGAACTACAAGAAAACACAATCAAATATGTGAAAAAAATGAGCAAAACCATCCAGGATCTAAAAATGAAGCTAGAACTATAAAGAAATCACAAAGGGAGATAATTGTGGAGATAGAAAACTTAGGAAAGAGAACAGGAGTCATGGATGCAAACCTCACCAACAGAATAGAAGAGATAGAAGAGAGAATCTCAGGGGCAGAAGATACCATAGAAAACATTGACACAACAGTCAAAGAAAACACAAAAAGCAAAAAGCTCCTAACCCAAAACATCCAGGAAATTCAGGACACAATGAGAAGACCAAACCTAAGGATAATAGGTATAGAAGAGAGTAAAGACTCCCAACATTAAAGGGCCAGTAACTATCTTTAACAAAATTATAGAAAACTTCCCTAATCTAAAGAAAGAAATGCCCATGAACATACAAGAAGCCTACAGAACTCCAAATAGACTGGAGCAGAAAAGAAATTCCTCCCATCACATAATAAAAAAAACACCAAATGCACTAAACAAAGAAAGAATTTTAAAAGCAGTAAGGGAAAAAGGTCAAGTAATATATAAAGGCAGGCCTATCAGAATTACACCAGACTTCTCACCAGAGGCTATGAAAGCTAGAAGATCCTGGGCAGATGTCATGCAGTCTCTAAAAGAACACAAGTGCCAGTCCAGGCTACTATACTCAGCAAAACTCTCAATTACCATAGATGGAGAAAATAAGATATCCCATGACAAAACAAAATTTACACAATATCTTTCCACAAATCCAGCCGTACAAAGGATAATAGATGGAAAACACCAACATAAGGAGGGAAACTACACCCTAGAAGAAGCAAGAAAGTAATCTTTTAACAAACCCACACAAACGTAATTCCACCTCTAACAACAAAAATAACAGGAAGTAATAATTATTTTCCTTGATATCTCTTAATCTTAAAATCAATATTACAAACATATTCTAATCGATTGAAATTCAAAAATATGAGGAATTAGAAAATTTGTTGTCTGTCATCCAGTGGTCTCTCTAATTTGGTAACTGGAGAAAATAGGTCCAATATTGTACAATCCATATACACTTTCTGCTTCTTTGTACCTGACAGTGTCTTGCTGTGTACCACATAACAGTCTTGAAATCATGCTTCTCCTATATCAGCCTCTCTATTCATAGGATTGTTTATTTGATATTTTTACACTATACTATGGTTTTCAGAACAGCTTACATATTTCAAAATTATTTATACGGCTAAAGGAAACATAGAAAATTAATTTGGGAGGTGGGTTATGGAAGAACAACAAAGAGTGAGACTGAATGCTTTGCTTGATATTTATAATTATTGTATCAATTTTGAAGAAGAGGACTTTATAAGTTACTCTGTTTCTGAGACAAATGCTTTTCAAAATCATCACAGTCAATGAACCATATTTTTACCCTCACCTAATGTCTATGCCACCCTCCAAGCAGAACCATTGTTCATTGAAACAGTTGATGAATGATTTCATGGATAGATCATCTTAATACACAAATTTATTTATATTTCTTAAATAAATATAACCTGTTCCCTGTGGGCTGAAAATGAAGACAATCACTCAAGTCAAATAGCTTCGACTATTGCAGGAATCTATATCCAAAAATCATGCCTACAATTCATTCCTTGGCACAGCAGAACTGTCAACTCTTAGCTTAACTACTATGGAGGTAAAATCCTTTGGTGATGTGAGGGTCACTGAAGTACAGTCTTATTACAATGAACTCCAGTGTCTAAAAATTGTTCTTATTTTGGGCTGTACCATAGTAAGAGCCAAGATTTTAAGCTCTACTAAAACCAAAACAAGCAAACTGTAATGGCTGGTTTTGTGTGTCAACTTGACACAGGCTGAAGTTATCACAGAAAAGTGAGTTTCAGTTGGGGAAGTGCCTCCATGAGATCCAGCTGTGGGGCATTTTCTCAATTAGTGATCAAGGGGGTAGGGCCCCTTGTGGGTGGTGCCATCCCTGGGCTGGAAGTCTTGGGTTCTATAAGAGAGGAGGCTGAGCAAGCCAGGAGAAGCAAGCCAGTAAGAAACATCTCTCCATGGCCTCTGCGTCAGCTCCTGCTTCCTGACCTGCCTGAGTTCCAGTCCTGACTTCCTCTGGTGATCAACAGTAATGTGGAAGTAAGCTCAATAAACCATTTCCTCTCCAACTTGCTTCTTGGTCATGATATTTGTGCAGGAATAGAAACCCTGACTAAGACACAAACAAACAAACAAAAAAGACTTTATATATTTATGTTCATTAAAAAAAACTAGTAATGATATATTATTTTAAAATATACAGTTAATATATTTGGAGTTATTTAACATTTATATTGAGAAAATGTATGTATTTTCAGTATTGCTGTAGACAAGTGTCTATATAAGACTATTCAATTGATTGTTGTTTTATATCAAACAACTTTTATAATATTCATTTTTATTGTTACAATATTTTATAAATTTTATAGAATATGACAAAATAAAAAAGGTATTGCAGGTATTGAAGGGGGGTCTCTGGGATAAGTTGGGGTCCAAAAGGGAAACAAGAATGTGATGTAATTCTCTTTACTTAAAATATGTTTTTAAATGTTAACAAATTCAGATAAATTGAAATTATATATCTTTTCTTATCATTATGCAATAAAACTTAAATCAATAAAAAAAGAAAGAAACCTGTTGAGACACAATGAGAGTAAAACACTAGTCTGCTCTCTACAAATTGTCCTTAATAATATTCCAAAGTGATACATTTGATGATTGTGGTAAGTAACCTTGGTTGTCAACTTTACTCCATCTGGTATTAAATTAAAACTCAAGCAGCTGGGCCAAACTGAGTGCTATTCTTGAGTGTATTATTTGAGATGGGAAGACTTACCCTAAATCCAGCCTATAACTCCTGGAGGTAATCTACATAAAGGTCAGGGAAGAAAGAAACTTTTGCTTTTTTGCCTATTTCCCTCAGTGTCTCCGGCAAATTTATCTATCCTGCTGCTGAGACTTTACTATCATCAGCACCCATGTTTTTGGGATTCGAATGTCAATTTAAGACTAATTGAGGTGGGGTATTCAGTCTTGTGGGTTTTCCATGAGGGGACAACCATTGTTGAACTAACATGACAACATATAGTAACGTAATAAATCTTCTTTTAATATATAATTTATACATTAATATACTATATTAAATATATATTGAATATAATATTAATATATTAAATAATTTTTTCTCTTTGTTCTGGTTTTCTAAAGGATGCTAATACAATGATTAAATGTAATTTATGTAGAATCAAATACAGTGGCTTATAGTTTGTAGTTAATTGTAGTTTCTGACTCAAATTAATGTTGATAAGCTATGTTTCTACACTTAAAATTTACTCAACTTGTCTGTCTGTGCTGCCCCAGGACAGTTTTATATGGTATTGTTCTTGATTCCCATTATAATTTAAAGAGGAACTCATCCATAAAGTCATGAAAGGAGTAAATTACAATGAGATGAGATAAAATTGGCATTGAGAAGTACTGTGAAATGCTCATCACCAAATGAGACACACACATCACATCTCTCCTGGCAAGCCTCAGTGCTTTTCACAAGAGTGGTAAGGGCAGAGGAAGTGGATAGCAACAAGAAAAGTATATTTCCTAGACACAACAATGCAGCTGGACACGTGAACTGGCAGCAATTGACGGAGTAGGCACAAGCCCTACACAAGCTCCAGCATGGGGGGGGGGGGGGGGGGGGAGAAGAGACAGTTGTTTTAAATGATGTGGCCCTTGGCAGTTTGACCACTCACCAAGATAGATCTGCCTCCCAAGACTCACTGGACAACAAAATCAGGACTTGAAGAAAAAGAAAACAAATACAAAACAACCAAAAATCTCAAAGTTGAATGGAAAGAGACCAGAAAATAAAGGGGGTAGGTATGGGCAGAAATTGGTGATGAATATGGTCAAATACTTTGTATGAAATTCTTAAGAACAATTTTAAAAAGAGAAATATATTATAAATCCATCAACAAAACCAGATAACTAGTTATAAAATATTTAGAATGACCCAGAAATTTAACAATAACAAAATGTGTGTTAAAACCCAACAATATCAAAAGATGGAACTGCATTGTTTTTAATCTTGAGAAAAGTGCTTATAACATTCAAAAATTAATATAGAAGGAGAATCTATAAATAATAGGATGAATAGCACATAGTGAAATGGCAGACAAATGGACACCATATCACTAGATAAATGAATGAATAAATAAATAAATAAAATGTTTATAAAAATGATGTTTAATTTCTCTTGTTTTAGGAGAGAGGCACATTGAAAGAATATTACCTTACAATGCTAGCTAATTTAATTATCAAAGATTAACACAGTTGTCAATGTAAAGAAATATAAAATAGTAAATGTTTTGTATTATATAGTATTATATCATAATGTATTATATTATATTATTGTATGAATTACCAATATATATTTTCCTAGAAAAGGGAATTCTATAACACATACTCAAATTGATGTATGTTCTTTTACCTAGAAATCTTGCTTTTAGGAATTTATCTCATATAATCTTTACTTATGTGAAATGATTGTCATAAAGCTATTTAGTATCCCAGTTCATGATAAGAGATATGAATATGGAAGTCAGTTAAATTATGCTAACTGCACACAAGTGACTATTACTTACTAATTGAAAATAACAATTAAATTCACATAGAAGATATCTTAGTCACTCTTTTATTACTGTGAAAAGATACCATGAAGAAGAAAACTCTTATAGAAGAAAACATTTAATTGGAGTTGTACTAGCAGTTTCATGGCTTTAGTCCATTGTCATAATGGTAGAGTCAAGAATACAAGAAAAGGGTTGTGGAAATTTCTTCTGTGCCTAAAAAAAGCCACAGAGGCAGAGTATGTCAGGAGTACTTCTGCAAGAAAGCTCCCCAAAAGCATTTCATGAAGCTGTGAAGATAAAGCCTGATATATGTTGGAGACCCCAAGATGCTGGAGATGCCAGAGTTGTGGAATACTTGCCAAAGAAAATTTCAGATTGAACCTCCCAAGAGAAAGAGTGATTTGCTAAAAATCACTCTTTATAATCTACCTTCGTAAAGACACATGATGTCCTTTCCATGTAGAAAGTGGTTTAATGTGCAATTAGGTCAATGGCTGGTCAACCCAGGAAGTGGTACCATGTCTGGGGTTCTGTGAGCTTACTTATAGTTTCAGGAACTTAGCCTAGAATTATCATGGCACGGAGCATGAAGGGAGGAAGACATGGTACATGAGAAGTATCTAAAGGCTACATCCTGATTCATAGGCCAAAACAGAAATAGGCTCGCAGGCAGTGATAGAACATGCCTTTAATCCCAGCACTTGGGAGGCAGAGGCAGGTAGATTTCTGAGTTCAAGGCCAGCCTGTATCAAAAAAACAAAAACACAAAAAGCAAACAAAACAAGAGAGAGAGAGAGAGAGAGAGAGAGAGAGAGAGAAATAGAATGGGCTTAACATGGCTTTTGAAACCTCAAAACCCACCACCACACTTCCTTCAAAAAAGCCACGCCTTCTAATCCTTCCTAAATAGTGCCATTTCCAGATGACTAAGCATTCAAATATATGAGCTCAGTGGCCTTGCTTATTCAAGCCACTACAAAGGGTAAAATAATAATTATGAAGTGAAAAATACTGATGTAAATAAAATGAGGCATGAGAGTATTTATAGTATGCTATAATTTGGAGTGGAGAGAAAAGAAAAAATATTACATGTGCACTGCATTTCTGTTTATGTATTGAGACAATCTCTGGAATTAGCAGTCAGGATAGCTTCTGTGCAAAGAACAGGTGGTCGTGAGCAGCAATGAAAGAGATGCTGGTTTTCACTTTACATTTCAGCTTTGCTGTCATGGGAGTCCCTACCTTTCAGAAAAATTTTAACACTTAATGTTTAAGAGAAAGAAAATGAGGTCTAGGGAGATGTTTGTGTATTATGACCAAATGTCAGGTGTGAGCATAAAGACAAGTGCCAAGGCTTTTTGCACGTTAACTCTACATTTGGAGTCTTTTGGGAAATGGTGATTGAAAAAGTACCTATACTGGGACTTGATTTGAAAGACATATTTTTTTCTCTGATTCTCTCATATTCTATTCAGAGCTGGGTTTTGTTTAGAAACCTTGAGAAGAAGGGCAGGATGCCCAGGAAAATCTTCAAAGGACTCAGCTGTTCCTAGTTCTTATGCAGGCCATAATCCTGCAGAGGGAATTGGAAGCCTGTAGCCATTTTTGTTGCTGGGATTCTAAGTATAAAAGTGCATTGCTTCAATCAAGAAGCAAAAATCTACAGAGTCTGATGCATGATCGGCTTTAAGCCAAGCAACTGTCCTGTTATCCAAGAGATTGGGACTGCACCTTCATCAAAGGAGGCACCTTTTGACCAGGGCATCATCTTCCTTGTTTATACAGAACACTTCCAAAGTCCTGAGTTTTGCAAGTTAAGAACTGTTAATCTCCATAGCAGAAGAGGAGAAAATGAGTTGAGAATGTGCTAAATTCAGGGTTTTCTTCCTCTCAATTCTGGATGGTCTAAGGAGGAGACTATGGTTTTTTTGTTTTTTTTTAGGTATTTTCTTTATTTACATGTAAATTTCTCCATTCCCAGTTTCCCCTCCAAAAAACAAAGAAACAAACAAAAACAAAAAAAAACAAACCCCTGTTGCCTCCCCCTTCCCCATGCCTGCCACCCCGCCCTCTCCCACTTTCTGGCCCTGGCATTCCCCTACACTGGGGCACAGAACCTTCACAGGGCCAAGGTCCTCTAGGAGGAGACTATGTTAAAGCAAGTTAAAATTAACATTCCTTCAGTCTACAAGGAGTTGAAGGGCCTCGGTGATACTTCACAGTAAAACATTCAGCTTTTAAACTTTTTCATATCTGTTTGCATCTTTAGCCTTTTACATTTCCTACTCGTGAACTTCAGAGAGACACACTGAATCTTCCCCAGATATTTTCTCTCATGCTTCCTTCTGATTCTTTTCCTTCTTCCATCAAAAAAATAACAGCCTTGTAATTCCTTTCTTTTCATTTCTTCATTGTCAAGTTTATTCAGGAGAAGAAAGAAGCACATTAACATAAATGTGTAACTAAAATTCCAATAAATATGCTAATGCTATACTTTTTACACCACATATTTACATTAAATTAAGTTGTCTGACCATAAGAAAACCCACAGCATCAACTACCTGGGGTTCATAGGGGCTTACAGACACCAAATCAACAATCAGGGAGTTTTATGAGTCTCACTGATACCCACTGTATACATGTTGTGGTTGCGTAATTTGGCCTTCTTGTAAGACTCCTAGTAGTGGGAACAGTAGCTCTCTCTTTTGTCTGCTTTCTCTACTACTACTTTTGACCCTTTTTGTACTACTGGGTTGCCTCACCCAGTCTTTATATGAGGGGAGGTGCCTAGTCTTATTGAAACTTCTTATCCCTGGAAGATTTTCCATTTCTGAAGGGAAACTGAGGAGGAGTATATGTGGGAGGGGGAGCTGGAGTAACTGGGAGAAAAAGGAGAGGAAATTTCTATTGGAATATAATAAATGAGAGAATTAATTTTAAAAATTAGCATTGTCTAGAGATTTAATAATTTAGCCGAAAGTGTTTGTATAACATGTGGTAGATTACTTTAAAGGATGTTGACAAACAAGATTTCTCATGAACATCAAATTCATCATGTAGCAAGGACGACAGGCATTTTCATTTACAGGTGCACTGCAGCTACATTGAGATCCTAATGTCAATCAATAGCTACCCCAGTGTTATACAGTAAATGTAGGACTACTGACTCCTATTTCAGCTTTCTAGTGACCACATCTGGAGCATTAAGAAACAAATGTTAGCTGTATTCATCAACATGATTATAACATTAAAGTACCCCATGGACACATATGATGTAGCATTCAAAGACTAAGTTTAATGTAGAAATAGGGATAAAGATTCTATTGAAAGTTAAAACTCCTCAGCTATTATTATACTTAATTAGAGTCAGAAACTCTATTGCACAGGGCACTGTGGGAATCCGGAATTATTTGTTTTGAGTAAAGGTACCTGTCATTAAGATTCTGAAGTGCTTCTGCTTCTGGTCTGAGCTCATAGCAGGTTACTTCTTTGGCATGCTATTCAAGGTTTTGCATGGCACTACCCTTTGCAGGATTCACTGTTTTGAATGGAACCCTGTTTCAAGTCTGAAATTGACATTACTACCAAAGTCTAATGTTTTGTATGACTCATGAATAGGTTCTGTTTTCTTCTTCCTCTAGATCCATCCTTTTCTGTATTAATTCTTGGTCTTTTGATATATTCATTTAGTCATATAGTAACAGTGGACTCATTATAAATTGATGGTCCAAGCCTTAGAATTTTCTTTATATTTTTTTCAACAGAAGCCTATCCTCCCTTATTATAAAACCAGATGATGATTTTTTTCTGCACTTATTACACTTATATATTGAGAATGCTGTATAACTGGAATCAAACAATCCTTGTAATCTTGAGTTATACTTCATATACTAAGCATAGTGGGAGTTTCAATAATATTGCTGAAAATAATTCACTACATATGCATGGTTTGGGGTGATACTCTATGTGCTAATTTCTTTTGAAAGCTCTTTGTGGCTTTGAAAAATTCACCATCTATCATGTATCTTAATGTGTCTAACAGTCCCTTAATGTAGCTGTCTTGATTCTGTTTCTCATGGTGGATTGAATGTGGTCTCTAAGGTCTAGTGTACTTCATATCTTCAAAATTTTAAAAATAAGTCTGAAGTCATGACCAGAAAAGATGATCAAGAACGTATGGTTTCATGCCACATTCTTGTTATCACTCTGGTTTGTTTGCTTGGGGGAAAACAAGTTGGCAAGTTAAATAGAAGGAAGATAACATTTCCTCCTTTTGTTTCTAAAAGGGTTCATATAGATCTGCACAAAATAAAGATAATTAAATTTTTTTCTGATATTGTATCAGAATGTTTTATCCACTATTGCAAGAACAAATAGTGAAGTAACCAGGTTCACATGGCATCTCTTCTGCAAAAGGCAATAAAACAACTTGGTAAATGAAACTCAAAGGGATTAGAGTTATATAATATTTCCAGATGAATGTGATTCTATCCTTGAATCTATATTAAAATATTATAGGGTGTTAAAGTGCAATAGTTCTTCTTTTATATGTATATGGAAATATTATATGATTCAATTAATAGACAGAAACTGTAATGATTGTGAGAATTTAGTAGTTTTGTCCAGAAGCTACTTAATGGAGACAAACAGGTTCTCTGCTGTGAGATATCACCATCTGAACTGTGTTATAGTTGTAGGTCTCAGGTATCTGCCTAAAGCTACTATAATCATGACAGGCTAAAGAGCAAGTAACCTTTACAGGGACAAAAAGCACACTAACCACATCAAATGACTAGTGTTTTATCTTCGGGGACAGATGTTACACTGTGCTGGCATTTGCAGAACTGCACAAATAATTTCAACTATGGTTGTTAATTTGCAGGAAAATTTCTCTTACGTAGTGCCTTGGTGTGATAAATCTTATAAACACTCTTGCTCTCACAGGGTTTTGTCAACATTTCCTGAGATACATGCAGGAATTTTTTCTTCTTCAGAAAGGTCACCTCGTGATGACTAATAATGTATCCACACAGTGAAGATGATTTGTGGTGGCCACACTTTACCAAACCAACTGCCAGTTTCAGCAAAAGTAGTCAAATAAATTTAGAGCTAGTGACAATTGAGGAGGAAAAGGAAGGGATGACTTTCTAGAAGTCTTTATATAGCCTGTCATGTGGGCAAGACTGAGGAAGGTATTTCATCTCCCCAGTGTCTTTCAAATCCAGTCATTATAATTCTTTTTTCATTTTGAAGTATTTTTGTCTTCCTTTTTTTTTCTTGCTGTCAATCACAAGAATGAAAGGCACATGTATTTGACACTGTGTTCCTATCCAAGAATAGCACTGGGGGAATTTTCTAAGATCAATATGAAAAAAATACAAAATTAGCATAACACTTGAGTTATAAAGTACAAGCACAATTTCCCTCATGAAATCATTTTATTATAGAAAGTTTTAAATATACAGTACAAGAAAGACATCCCACATCTCACAATTATCTACTCTGAAGATCTCTCATCATTCTCTCACTCCTACTTTGCATCTTTTGCTAATGGAACTTTTTTTTAGCTAGTGGACTTTTAACTAAATGTTACAACATCATACCACTTCTTTCAAAAGTAATATATTTCTTTAACCTATGAATTTTAAAGTATATAATGATGGTACAATGATCATGTCTAACAAATTACTAATAATTTTATATAAACTAACACTTAGTATATACATTCAAATTCTCACAAAAATGTCTCTTTATAGTTGACAAGAATTTTAAAACAAATTATACATTTCACATTTGATTGATTTCTGCCTTAATCTTCTAATTTGAAATGTGTTTCTATCCTCTCTCTCTCTCTTTCTCTTTCTCTCTCTCTCTCTCTCTGTCTGTCTTTAAATACCAACTCACCATACTATTGGCTATTTGCTTTGCATATTTTTGTAAATCTGGCTGACTGATATTTTTGTGAATTCATTAACATGCTTATTTAGTTTTATTTGCTGTGCATAGTGTCTGGATCTAAAGGCCTGATTTGATTCAGGGATGGGGGCTTCTTTTCAGTTTGTTTTATTTGGCATATCATTCTCTGCCTCAACAAGAGACACATACTGTCTGATTTTCTCAGATTTTATGATACTAAGACTGATAAGAAAACTCAATTTAATCCACCTTCTATAATGTTGCTATCATTATAAAACGTACCAATTTTAGCAGCCATTCTTGATTGTTGTCCACCTTCTACTAGAATTTGAAAAAAAGATACATTTTCTAATTCTATTATCCCTTTTGTACGTCTTAGTTAAATTTCTGCTACAATATTTCTCAAATGCTACTATATCATTTTACTTTCCATAAAACATTCAACTGTAATTCAAAAGAATGGTGATAATTTTATAATATAAAACAAGAAATAGATAAGCATATTTTCACTATTTCATTTTGGAAAACAACTATAATAATCATTCTATTCAATTATATAAAACACATGACAGTCTTGTGAAAAAACACTTCTCACTCCTTAGGATGTAAAATATGAATCTGTGGTATTAGCAGTATGGAAATACAGTAATAGATATAATACTATACTTAGCATTTTGTTTGCTTAACATTTTGATCAGTATTCATTAGCATAAATTCCCAGTAAATTACAAAATACATGAGGTCAGAATTTTTCAACCTATTTGAGTTACAAAACCTAGAATTATGTTTGGAACACTGTTTGTTCTAGTCCAATATCTCTTGTTTCAAATTTTGAATTATGAGTGAGGATAATTTGAAGAAGTGATTTAGGTAAAAGCAAACATAAGAGAAAGAAAAAAAGGAATGGTCAATATAATCTATCACTCACTATTATCTTATTAATTATATTATTTTTTAGGATGAAGATAAATATATTTGAAAGTTGGATGCAGAGTCTTAAAGATCTTGCAATACCATATTTTTTAATAACAAAGCATACTCTGGATTATGTGTGTTTGCTCTATCTTCTGTGATAGTTCCTTTTCCTCTTCTGGAACTATTATGTAATGTAACAGATAATATTCACTCTCATTCAGTGAGTTCATTTAAGTACCATGTCAGCACTTACATACATACATACCTACATTCTCCTCTCTCTCTCTCTCTCTCTCTCTCTCACACACACACACACACACACACACACACACATACACACATACACACACACACACATATGCTCATGCACACATACACACCAGGATCACAAGCCACCATCATATTGACTTTTACCCCCATTTTTTAGATCTGCCTTCCATGTATGTGAAGTGAAGTTCTGAACAGAATTTCAAAGTAGGTTCAATAGATCTCATAAAAATTATTGCTGGTAATAATATAATTTTCTAATCTATCAAGCTTAAGATCTTATCATCACTCTCTGTCCTCTATCCATTTACAATCACTTACAATTAATCACTACATTCTACTGGTTTGACTTCCTTAATCTCTTGGAATGGTCTCTTCCGTTACATCACAGTGGTTCCTTCTCACATACTTTTCTGATGACTGATCATAATAACCTTTTTACTGCTCTTTAGCTTTTTCTATTCCTGTCAATTCTACCTATTAATGCCAGATTAATCTTCCTAATGCAGGCCTGTAAGTGTATAAGCTTCTTGTTCACAGGCTCAATAGTTATTACTGGATTCTGCATGAACTACTTTTCTTGGCATTTGTTACTGAATCTTTTATAATATATGACCTTGTAGCTCTCCTAAGTGAGTTATTTTCCACTTCACAAATATACTCCAAAATTTTCTGTCCTCATTTCTCTGGTTGTGTCTCTTTCCAACTGCAATATCCCCTTTCCACAACTCCTTTCAAATCACCCATGTCCACAAATACGTAATCTGTCTTCATGTACAAAGGCCAAATCCTTCCAGTTAACGATCTTCTTTCCTTCTCATGCTTAATTCTTCCTATTTTCTGAATTCCTACAGCATTTCTGATATTTCCCATAAAATAATTATTAGGTATGAGCTTATATTGCAATGTCATTTTTCAGGAGTGATATTTTAATCACAAATGGGTGTGTGGTAATAAATATCTACACCTCCGGTGAATGTCTGAAAGCATTCAGTACCAAATCTTATACATAGCAATTTTCTTCCTATCTGTATTTATACACAGTATTAATTTATATTTCTAGTTTATGCTATCATGATTCTTTTGTATCACAATTATTGTGGTTTTGAATCATTATTAAACAAAAGAAGGAATACTTGAACACAAGCCTTGAAGTTTCTTCTCAGTTAATATGATAACCAGGCATAAGATACAGCATGGGACAAAGGGAGGAGTCATCTTTCCTCTGAGCAGGTAAAATGGGACATTGCATCTTTCACCATCTTTTCTTTCCTTTTGCTTTTTTTTTTGGGGGGGGGGGGTTGTGTGTGTGACAGAGATGATGGGATCTAAACTTACATATAATGGAAGACTACAGGGGGTTTTGTTTGGTTGGTTTGTTTTGTGTTTTGTTTTATTTATTCAATTTACATCCCTATCACTGCCCCGTTCTAGTTCCTCATTCACACAGCCCCTTCCTACATTCCTCCATCCCCTTCTCTGAGAGAGTGAAGGCCCCCTTGGGTATCACTATCCCAGTCCTGGCACATCAAGTCTTTGCGCATCAAGTCACCCTAGGTGAATACTTTCCCACTAAAGCCAGACAAGGTAGCCCAGTTAGGGGAATGTATTTCACAGACAGGCAACTGCTTTATGGATACCCCCTGTTCCAGTTTTTGGGGGACCCACACAAAGACCAAGCTATACTTCTGCTACAGATGTGAGGGGAAGGTGTGTGTGTGTGTGTGTGTGTGTGTGTGTGTGTGTGTGTGTGTGTATGCAGGTCCAATCAGTGTATTCTCTTTGTTTATGGTTCAGTCTCTGAGAGCCCACAAGGGTGCAGGTTAGTTGACTCTGTTGGTCTTTCTGTGGATTTCCTATCCCTTTGAGGGCCCTCAGTCCTTCTTCCCTACTCTTCCATTAAGTGTCGCAGAGCTGCACTCAATGTTTGGCTGTGGGACTCTGTGTCTGTTTCAGTCAGCTGCTCAGTAGAGCCACTCAGGAAAGACTTTACTCTTTATTACATATCTTCTTTAAGAAAGGTTCCAGATTCTTAGATTTTTTTTTTAGATATGTCTTTTATCCCTTACACATAAAATATATGGCACAGTACTTTGTGTCACTATCTTTAGTATGTTGTTGCAGTTCTGAAAAAAAATATTATTTTATGTTGACTGAATAACTATGATCATGTGGATAGTGCTTAAATGAGTATTTTTCACACTCAGTTGAAAACTGAGTGTTATCAGGCACTCATCTTTATAGGGCAGTTAAATAAAAATATATGACAATGTTGAACACAAGGACTATAAAGGAGAGGAACTATATATAATTACAATTATGTTTTCATTAGTGCATTCTTATTAAGTAATGATTTACACTATATATATCTGCATATGTGTATATATGTATATGTATACATATCAGATATATCAGAAATTACACTCAGATTCAGCACTCTCTTGTGTTATTGTCTTTGTCACTCATTGACCCCTTGCCCACCTAAGTACTGGAATGCTGACTCTCCCCAGGTTGAGAGACCCTGACCGGGTTGCTCGTGGTAAAGATATAAAAACTATTTTACAAAATATCTTAGTTATTTGAACTAGTGGTCAGAGTAGTTATCCTTTTGATGAGCTTGAAATTGACTAGCCCATTCAGGTATGTGATGAGAAGGTTGAGCTCTGCCTCATCCACTGGATATTTTTAGGAAAGAGAGCTAAGCAAATGTATCAAGCCTCAATGATGAAGCATGATGTAAAACAAAGCAGTGACAACTCTGTTCCATCGAAAAGAATGCCTTTTCTTTACTGCTGTCACTTCAGTGATTCTCGGTAAAAATGCAGCCTCTGTGAGCCTCCAGTTCTTGTATTATACAAGAAAACTGAATGATACTGAACAACATGACCATTTGCTCCATGGTATAGTTAAGGGTTGATTTTTATTGTAGATATGAGAGAATAGCCAGCGGCATCTAGAAAAGCCCATAGCAAAGAGAGAATGTAGACTGAACATGTGCAGCACACTGGACAAGGCCAGTGCTACTGTGGGAGAAGGAAGAATAACAGGAATAGGGAATAGAGAAAGCATAGCTAGAGAAGCAGGAAAATACACACACACAC
>NW_022196914.1:46679768-46689436 GCF_008632895.1 Mastomys coucha
AGAGAGAGAGAGAGAGAGGGAGGGGGGAGAGAGAAACTGAAATAGCTAAGGAGAATGAGTAGCTAGGGAGGGAAGACCAGGAGATGGAGAGAGTTTAGGGTAGGGGGGAGGTGAGAAGGGGTATCATGCTAGCCCAGTCTTCACATAATAGGTATGTATGAGGAAGCCCAACCACCAGGAGCTTTCATATGCTAATAGGCACCTTAGATAGCCATAAGTAGCTTCTACTAGAGGTAAGGGAAATGACTTCTTTTTTTTTTTTACATTTTGTTTGTTTGTTTGTTTGTTTTTGAGACAGGGTTTCTCTATGTAGCCCTGGCTGTTCTGGAGCTCACTCTGTAGACCAGGCTGGCCTCAAACTCAGAAATCCGCCTGCCTTTGCCTCCCAAGTGCTGGGATTAAAGGCGTAAGCCACCACTGCCCGGCGGGGAAAGACATCTTTTAATAGATGAAAACCAGTTTCACAAATTCCTAAGGAATGCTGGCTTTTGTCTAACTGCAAGAAATCCCCCTACTGTCCATGTTGGAATGATTTCTGGATATTTAGATTGCATTTTGTAGTTTTGGGGATTAGAGTAATAATTAATTAATTAACTTTTAAACCACCATGTAGATTCCATCTTTGAAGGAGATCACGGGATCTTGTTTCCCTTTCCTACTTTTTTTTGTTGTTGCTTCCAAACTGTGTGGTTAGATTTTAATGTTTTTGCTGTTGTTGTTCTGCTACATTTATTCAAGGTGCGTGAATATGGTTCAACAGTAGAAAGCTTGGTTTACTCTGTCTCCAGAATCATGCTCCCACCAAGATGTGCTGGTGTAAACTAAAACAAACAGATCAACCAATCATTAGCCAGAAGTTCGAAAATTGTTAGCCAAAATAAGATTTTTCTGTTTCTTGGTGATTTATCTTGAATGTTTGTCATGGCAATACAAATCTACTGTGATCCAGGTGGTCTGAAGTTACTTTCTCAGGCATAATCCCTGGTCCACATGTGGCCAGGTAACTGAGATCCCAAGACACCTGATAAAGCCTAGGAAGAATGGCCTCCAGAGCAAAACAAGGCTGTAAAGGGAGCAAAGTATGGAAGGAGAAACTCAGACAAGTTCTTCAAAAAGACTGCTTAAGCTCTCCTTGCAATGATATTTCTAGTATCTAGCAAAACAACATATAAACAGCAGTGGAAAAAATAATGATTGTTCATCCCTAAAGTGAAACCAAAGTCACGTACCATTATGTTCCTTTCCAAGTCCCTGTGATGCACAAGAGTGAACTAGCTGTAAGCTCAATATAAGAGCTTCACTGTTAGTAATTTGCTTAATTTTTTTTCAGTTACATTTGTGAATTCATCTCAGTGAAGATGTGAAGGTTTAAAACACAGATGTGGGAGATCTAAGTTTATATAAGACACTTAAAACCATGGAACTGGGTAAAATCATGAATGCTTTTGCATTAACCTTTTTATTACCTAGCAGCCGTAAAAATGGATCAGGTACATTGAGTAACTCTTTATAAATTATATTCAATGATATTTTGAAGTTCTTTGTGTTGCTTTATTGACATGATATAGCTGGGAATAACAGCTATAAGGCATGCCTCAGAAAATACATGGCTTTAGTTGTGGATTGATTCAGGCTTCACTAGTAATACTTTGTCATTATGCAAAGTTTCCACCTGTTCTCTATCAGACTGAAAAGGAAGACACAAGTTTTATCATTTAAATTTACTTTGATCATGTACCATTACCATCTAGTTTCTAATCTATCCAAAGGCAATTGATTTCCAATAAAGAACAAAGTTTCTTTAATTTTTAAATCCACCTAGTTGTTTTAATTAGAAACTTAAGGGAGTTTCAGGGGAAGCTTCATTTTAAAGTTTATTCTTAACTAAAGAAAACAGAAGACAGTATATGCAGGAGACAGTCTTCAATTATTGATAGGGTCTTTGTTTTTTTTTGTGTGTCTCATTTTCACTGATATAAAGATTCATATCTTTTTGATAAACATGATCTGAATTAAAGTTTTTTTTTGTTGTTTTGTTTTTTTAATTTTTGGAATAGTAAATCCTGCTTGGAAATTTCTGTTCAGAGTGCATGTCACTTTTCTTTCACTTCATTTTTTCCTTATTTCTCACAGTCGGTCCTGACCTATTAATTTATCTCTAAACTTAATGTTTCACAAGAGAATCATTTTGTATCTAAGCAGAGGGAAACTGAGGAAATAGAGAGAACAGTCCATTTTGCAGTGTCATCAATTCTGAGCTCCTTACCCACCTTCACCTATATTTTATACAATTTGGAAATCTTCATTTGATATTAGTTACTCACTTTTTGAAGCCTTTCAACTTTACTGCATAGCATGAGAAAAAACAATAGAGGAAATAGGATCATTGTGGTATCCTGGTATCCCTTTGAATATATTTGATGCCAGTTCTAAGAACTTTTCCCCCAATTTTTGAAGTATTCTTGTTTTTGATCCCTGAATAACAACAATTTAAATACTGCTATACCAGTCCCAGTGATTTAATGTGTGCAATCAAACTAGCTCACCTAGTCAGGATCTGATTGTCACTGAAGGGTTCTCTTTTGGTGTAATGGTACCCTTCCTAAAAATCTTTCCCTTTAGTGGCTGGTGACTCCTTGGTGACCTCTGTTGTGACTGCTGGTTTGGCCAGAGGGATTTAGTCCATTCTCTCCTCACTACCGCCATATTATCCCAACAATTTGCATTGGTGGTGGAAGCCTCCGCTGAATCACTAGCTTCTTTACAGAGACAAAAACTTCCCTCACCCAAGTTGCCTTGCAGAATTGATGAGCACTTGATTTGCTGACCACTGGGAAGTGCACCTGTCTATTTCTGAAAGAAGAATGCTGTTTTTATGTAAATGTGTCTGGCTTAGTGGAGACTCAGGGTTCAACAGTTACACAAATTTAATTTGGAGTTCCAGAGAAAACAGTTTTCAGCCGCCACCAATAATTGGGGAAATCCTCCATGTTCACCCTCTTGATGCCCCTCCTCGGACCTTTAATAAGCATTTTATTATTAGTAACCTTGGGCCTTTCATTTTTAACAAAATTACTGGTTTTGTAAAACAGCAGATTGATTCCATGGCATCAAGACCCTTGCAAATTCATTATCATAGACTTGATTTGGCTGATAGAGGCCTTGCAGAACCTGAGGTTAATAATTCTCCTTTAGGAACTGCATAGGATTCAGACATATGCATACTGGTTCTGGAAAAAATGTATCCAGTATGGGCACCAGTGTGGGCTATGTGGCTAAGCACCACAGGGGAAGGTCCCACTTGGACCATCTCTGAACTCCCAGTGAGACACACCTTGCTTGCAAGAAGGTTGGTGTTTGTTTTTTAAAGCATTTTCTAAATAAGGCTCTGCCTCCCACCCCCAAAAGATACCAAGAGCCTTGAATGTGGGACATGATAGTAATCCAATCCACGGGAGGAATCAGGTCAATGCTCCCCACGCCCCTCTCCCGCTGGTTAACACCCACTCATCCAAGGATGAGATAACTATATGATCACCTCGGTTCTTTAGAGTCTTAATTAAAATAAAAGGGGGCAATGCTGGGAGCCATGGCCTTAACCATGGTCTTGTGGAAAATTACTAGCTTACATAAATAAGCTCTGAGATAATATTTGTGGTTAAACAGAAAAAAACCTTTGTGGGCGGAGAAAACATTATGACTGCTGGTTCCAGGAGCTGAAGATTGCCACCTGGCCTTCAGTAATCCCCTGGGCTCTTCCCCATTCCCTTGAAGCTTCCTCTTGTTTATGCTTATATTGCCATCCCTGAAATAAAGTTTTTCAGAGCTTGATCAGACAACTCTCTTGCTCTCATTCTTTGTGTCTCTTATCTCCTTCACTCTCTATCCCCTGCCCTAGGTCCCTGTTAAATACCTTCACTAGTCCGGGCAATATCCAACTGACCAGAAAAGCAAGATTCAGGTTTAAAATCACATCTCATGAGGACAATAGAGGACTTTAAGAAGGACATAAATAACTCCCTTAAAGAAATACAGGAGAACACAGGTAAACAGCTAGAAGCCCTTAAAGAGGAAACACAAAAATCCCTTAAAGAATTACAGGAAATTGCAACCAAACAGGTGAAGAAATTGAACAAAACTATCCAGAATCTAAAAATGGAAATACAAAAAATAAAGAAATCACAAGAGAAGACAACCTTACAGATAGAAAACCTAGGAAAGAAATAAATACAAGGATCACCAACAGACTACAAGAGATAGAAGAGAGAATCTCAGGTGCAGAAGATACAATAGAAAACACTGACACAACAGCCAAAGAAAATACAAATACAAGATGCTACTAACCCAAAACTTTCAGGAAATCCAAGACACAATAAGAAGACTAAACCTAAGGATAATAGGTATAGAAGAGGGCAAAGATTCCCAAATTAAAGGGCCAGTAAATAACTTCCACAAAATTATAGAAGAAAACTTCCCTAAAGAAAGAGATTCCCATGAAATACAAGAAGCCTACAGAACTCTAAATGGACTGGACCTGGACCTGGACCAGGAAAGAAATTCCTCTCATCACATAATAATCATAACAACAAATTCAGTAAGCAAAGAAAGAATTTTAAGCAGTAAGGGAAAAAGGTCAAGTAACATATAAAGGCAGACCTATCAGAATTACACCAGACTTCTAATCAGAGACTCTAAAAGCCAGAAGATAATGGGCAGATGTCATACAATACCTAAAAGAACACTAATGCTCATCCAGGCTACTATACCCAGCAAAACTCTCAATTAAAATACATGAAGAAACTAAATTATTCCATGACAAAAACAAATCTATACAATATATTTCTACAAATCCAGCCCTACAAAGGATAATAGATGGAAAACTCCAACACAGGAGAGAAACTACGTTAGAGAAAAAGTGAAAAACTAATCTTCTTTAAACAAACCCAAAAGAAGATAGCACACAAACATAATTCCACCTCTAACAAGAAAAATAACAGGAAGCAATAAACAATTTTCCTTCATATTTCTTAATATCAATGGACTCAGTTCCCCAATAAAAAAAACATAGACTAAGAAACTGGATACATAAACAGGACCCAGTATTTTGCTACACACTAGAAACATACCCCAATGACAAAGAGAGACACTACTTCAGAATAAAAGGTTGGAAAAAAATTTTCCATGCAAATAGTCCCAAAAAAACAAGCTAGAGTAGCTATTCCAATATCTAATAAAATCAACTTTCAACCAAAAGTTACCAAAAAAAATAAGGAAGTACACTTCATATTCATCAGAAGAAAAATCTACTAAGATGAACTCCCAATTCTAAACATCTATGCTCCAAATGCATAGGAACCCACATTTATAAAAAAAAAACTTGACTAAATCTCAAAGCACACATTGCACCTCACACAATAATAGTGGGAGACTTCAACACCCCAACTCTCAGCAACAGACAGATCATGGAAACAGAAACTAATCAGAGATACAGGGAAACTAACAGAAGTTATTAACTAAATGGATTTAACATATTCATAGAACATATCTTTAGATCCACTAAAAAAGCCTATACTCAACTAAACTGGAAAATCTGGATGAAATGGACAATTTTCTAGACAGATACCAGGTACCAAAGTTATATCAGGATCGGATAAACCATTTAAAAAGTCTGTAACCCCTAAGGAAATAGAAGCAGTTATTAAAAGTCTCCCAACCAAAAACAGCCCAGGGCTAGATAGTTTTAGTGAAGAATTCTCTCAGACCTTCAAAGAAGACCTAATACCATAATCATCAAACTATTCTACAAAACAGAAACAGAAGGAACACTACCAAATTCGTTCTATGAAGCCACAATTACAATGATACCTAAACCACAAAGACCCAACAAAGAGAACTACAGACCAATTTCTCTTATGAAAAGCAATGCAAAAATACTCAATGAAATTATCACAAACCAAATCCAAGAACGCATGAAAGTAATTATCCATCATGATCAAGTAGGCTTCATCCCAGGGATTCACGGATGGTTCAATATAAGGAGATCAAAGGGATATAAATTGGTAAAAAAAGAAGTCAAAATGTCACTATTTGCAGGAGTTATGATTGTATACTTAAGTGACCCCCCAAAATTCCATGAGAGAACTCCTAAACCTGATAAACAACTTCAGCAAAGTGGCTGGATATAAAATCAACACAAACAAATCAGTTGCCTTCCTCTACTCAAAGGATAAACAGGTTGAGAAAGAAATTAGGGAAATGTCACCTTTCACAATAGTCAAAAATAATATGAAATATCTTGGTGTGACTCTAACTAAGCAAGTGGAAGATCTGTATGACAAAATCTTCAAGTCCCTGAAGAAAGAAATCAAAGATCTCAGAAGATGAAAAGATCTCCCATGCTCATGGATTGGCAGGATTAATATAGTAAATTGGACATCTTGCCAAAAGCAATCTACAGATTCATACAATCCCCATCAAAATTCCCACACAATTTTTCATGGAGTTACAAAATGATATTTGCAAATTCATTTGGAATAACAAAAAACCCAGGATAGCAAAACCTCTTGTCAACAACAAAAGAACTTCTTAGGGGAATCACCATCCCTGAACTCAAGATCTACTATAGAAAAAATAGTAATAAAAACTGCCTGGTATGGGTATAGAGACAGGTAGATCAGTCAAATAGAATTGAAGGCCCAGAAATGAACCTATACACCTATTGTCACTTGATCTTTGACAAAGGAGCTAAACCATCTAGTGGGAAAAAGAGAGCATTTTCAACAAATGGTGCTGGTATAACTAGAGGTCACAATATAGAAGAATGCAAATCAATCCATTCTTATCTTCTTGTACCTATCTCAAATCCAAGTAGATCAAGGACCTCCACATAAAACCAGATACACTAAAAGCAATAGAAAAGAAAGTAGGGAAGAGCCTTGAGGACATGGGCACAGGATAAAATTTTCTGAACAGAACACCAATGGTTTATGTTCTAAGGTCAAGAATTGACAAGTGGAAACTCATAAAATTTCAAGGCTTCTGTAAGGCAAAATACACTGTCAATAGAATAAAATGGCAATCCACAGACTGGGAAAAGATCTTTACCAATCCTATACCCAATAGAGGGCTAATATCCAATATATACAAAGAACTCAAAGTTAGACACCAGAGAAACAAATAGCCCTATTAAAATGGGGTACAGAGCTAAAGAAAGAATTCTCAACTGAGGAAACTCGAATAGCCAAGAAGCACCTAAAGAAATGTTCAACATCATTAGTCATCAGGGAAATGCAAATCAAAACAACCCTGAGATTATACCTCACACCAGTCAGAATGGTTAAGATCAAAAACTCAGGTGACAGCAGATGCTGGTGAGGATGTGGAGAAAAAAGAACATTCCTCCATTGTTGTTGGGACTGCAAGCTGGTAAAACTACTCTGGAAATTCGTCTTGCAGTTCCTCAAAATATTGGACAAAGTACTACTTGAGGACCTAGCTATACCACTCTTGGGCATATACCTAAAAGATGCTCCAACATATAACAAAAACACATGTTCTACTATGTTCATAGCAGTCATATTTATAATAGCCAGAAGCTGGAAAGAATCCAGATGTTCTTCAACAGAAGAATGGATTCAGAAAATGCTGTACATTTACAAAATGAAGTACTACTCAGTTATTAAAAACAATAACTTCATGAAATAAATGGAACTAGAAAAAAAAATCACCCTGAGTGAGGTAACCCAGTCACAAAAGAACACATATGGTATTCACTCACTGATAAGTGGATATTACCCCAAGAGCTCAGAATACCCAAGATACAATTCACAGACCATGTGAAACTAAAGAAGAAGGAAGATCAAAGTGTGGTTGATTCAGTCCTTCTTAGAAGTGGTAACAAAATACTCACAGGAGGAAATAAGGAGACAAAGTGTGGAGCAGAGACTGAAGGGAAGTCCAACCAGAGAATTCCCTACCTGGGGAATCCATTTCATATACAGACACTAAACCCAGACACTATTATGGATGCCAAGAAGTGCTAGATGACAGGAACCTGATGTAGCTGTCTCCTGAGAGGCTCTGCCGAAGCCTGACAAATAAAGAGGCAGATGCTTGCAGCCATCCATTAGAGTGAGCACAGGGTCCCCAATGGAGAAATTAGGAAAAGGACTGAAGAAAGTGAAGGGGTTTAAATCACATAGAAATAACAACAGTATTAACCAACCAGACTCCTCAGAGCTCCCAGGGACTAAACCACCAACCAAAGAGTATTCACTGAGCCACCCACAGCTCCAGCCACATAGGTAGCAGAAGATGGCTTTTTCAGGCATCAGTGGGAGGAGAGATCCTTGGTCCTGTGAAGCCTTGATGACCCAGTGTTGGGGAATGCCAGAGAGGAGAGGCCGGAATGGGTTTGTGGGTGGGGAAGCACCCTCATAGAAGCAGGGGGAAGGGGGATAGGATAGGAGATTTCTGAAGGGGAAACTGGGAAAGAGGATAACAATTGAAATGTAAATAAATAAAAAATCCAATGATAAAAGAATAATTTCAGGAGTTCAAATCACCCTCAGCACCACCATCTTCCATGTTACTACTAGGATGGCCCCTTAGCCCTAAGTTAAAGCATTCCAGTACTTTCCAAAGTCCCAAATTCCACGTGCTAACATTCTTTTCCTCTGAAACCTCTTGAACCAGTAGGCTTTCAGAGTTCCGCCAAACAGAAAAAGGAACAGTCCTGTAGAGTTGCTTTTGTCATGGTGGCTCTTCACAGCAATAAACTCAAACGACGACATTGCTGTTAGTAAAAAGATAGGCTTTTGGAAAATACATTTAGTTGCCTTCAGTACAAAAGATCGACCAGCATGGGTCTTCTCATCAGACCAAAGTCTGGTTTGAAATCAAAGTTAATGCAGTTTCCTGGCAGAGGACAAAGAGTTCAATAAGAATATGCTTCTTCCCACCTCTTTACAAAGACTTTTTGTTCAGTTAAAACTCTCCTTTAATGCTGTCCTACTTTATCATAACATCAGATCAGCTTTAAACTAGTTTGTCCCTGGCTCATATGGTATCCAATATTTTGCACTATTAGATTGTCAATTCGACCAAGGGCCTCTCCTCCCATTGATGACCGACTAGGCCAGCCTATGCAACATATGCCGCTGGAGCCATGAGTCCCACCAACCAGGAAAGGGGATAACATTTAAAATGTAAATAAAAAAATATCTAATAAAAAAAGAAAAAAAAAGATTGCCAATAGGATTTGTACAGCACACAGTGAACACCGAGACCAGTGAAAATAGGTTTTGCTAATATCTACAATATCTCGTAAGGTCTTCATAAATGCTATAATATGAAAGCATTTGATGTGATAGATTGAATTTCTATTATGTATGAGTAACTAACAAAATGGTAGGCCACAATTCTGACTGGCTGCACAATACTAGCTGAGTAATTCATGAGGCAATAAGGCATAGTCTTTAAATGGACACTCTATTAGAGAAATAGAAACTACCTTCATTCAGGCCTGAATTTACTCACTTGGCAAGCCCAGACATTGCCAACTCATCTGCAGTTCTTGGAGATACTATCAAGCAAAACAAAACAAATACACAAAAACTCACTGATGAATACCTTTTCATTTCTGGCAGCTGAAATGTTTATTAAAGTCT
>NW_022196914.1:46689446-46693513 GCF_008632895.1 Mastomys coucha
AAGCACTTTGTTATTTCCTCTGGTATCTTAACAAAATTAGTGGCATGACAGGGGAAATCTCTTAGTGGCTGTAACTGCCTCTCCTACTACAAAGGATTGGACACTTTTATCTTGCATCTTGGGGCACCTCCACTTCCATACTTTATACCCACATACAAGAACACACATATGCCTTCTGGTTTTAACCTGCAGCCAGAGCAGACCTAGGGTGCTGGCTCTGTACCCACTCCTACAACACCAAGAGGGAGACTGACTCCAGATGCTCTGAAATGCCCAAGATCACAAGTGCTCTGACATAACCAGAATCATAGGATTAGAGGATCACAGAAGAAGCTCAATTCCCAGGAGTTCTGACACACCCAGGATCACTGAAGTTCTGGTACATTGAAGATCACAGTTGAGGCCACAGCATCTTTTCAAACACCCAGCATAACTAGGATCCCCACAGGAACCAGGGAAACACACACCCACACACACACCTCAGCCAGAGGCACAGGTTCCATACGGCTTGTACCTATCTCTGGTGCAGACACAGGGCTCTGGCTCTCCATCTACTCCTGAAACACTGAGAGAAAGCTTAACTCCCAGGAGCCTGATACATCCAGGATCTCAGGGTCATAGGATCCCAGTATCACAGGATCCCAGAATCACAAGATCACATAGAGAGCTGGACTCTGAGAAGTTCTGAAAACCAAGATCACAGAAGGAACAGGCTCCAGTCAGAGACAGCAAGGCCAGGTGGCATTAGAGATAACCAGATGTCAAGAGGCAAGCACAAGAACCTTATCAACAGAAACCAAGGCTACTTGTCATATTCAGAACCCAGTTCTCCCACCACAGCAAGTCCTGTATACCCCCACATACTGGAAAAGCAAGATTCAGATTTAAAATCCCATCTCATGAACACAATAGAGGAATTTAAGAAGGACATAAGTAACTCACTTAAAGAAATACAGGAGAACACACACAAACAAGTAGAAGACCTTAAAGAGGAAAGAAATAAATCTCTTAAAGAAATACAGAAAAATGCAATTAAACAGGTAAAGAAATTGAACACAACTGTCCAGAATCTAAAAATGGAAATGGAAACATTAAAAAAACCTCAAAGGATGACGATCATGGAGACCAAAAACTTAGGAAAGAGATCAGGAGTCACAAATGCAAATATCATCAACAGAATATAAGAGATAGAATAGAGAATCTTAGGCATAGAAGATACCCTAGAGGACATTGACACAAGAGTCAATAGAATGCAAAATGCAAAAATCTTCTATCTCAAAAGATTCAAGAAATCCAGGATACAATGAAAAGACCAAACCTAAGAATAATAGGTATAGAAGAGAATGAAGATTGCCAACTCAAAGGGCCAGTAAATATCTTTAATAAAATTACAGAAGAAAACTTCCCTAATCTAAAGAAAGAGATGCCCATAAATATACAAGAAGCCTACAGAACAGTAAATACATGGAACCAGAAAAGAAATTCCTTTCATCATATAATAAATCAAACCACCAAATGAACAGAAAAGAAAGAATATTGAAAGTGATAAGGGGAAAAGGTCAAGTAACATATAAAGGCAGACCTATAAGAATTACTGCAGACTTCTCACCAAAGTCTATAGAAGACAGAAGATCCTGGGAAGATGTCATATAGATCCTAAGAGAACAAAAATGCCAGCCTAGGCTATTCTACCCAGCAAAACTCACAATTACTATAGATGGAGAAACTAAAGTATTCCAAGATAAAACCAAATTACACAATATCTTTCTACCAATCTAGCCCTACAGAAGATAATAGAAGGAAAAGTCCAACACAAGAAGGAAAACTACACCCAAAGAAAAGCAAGAAATTAATCTTTCAACAACAATCCCAAAAGAAGAGAAAAACAAACATAATTCCAATTCTAATAACAAAAGTAACAGGAAGCAAGAATCATTGGTCCCTAATATGTCTCAACATCAATGGACTCAATTCCCCAATAAAACAACATAGGCTAACAGACTGGATATGTAAACAGGATCCAGCATTTTGCTGCATACAGGAAACACACTGCAGGGTCAAAGACAGACAATCTCTCAAAATAAAAGGATAGGAAATTTTTTTTCCAAGCAAGTAGTCCAAAGAAACAAGCTAGAGTAGCCATCCTAATATCTAACAAAATAGACTTTCAACAAAAAGTTATCAAAAAAGATGGGAAAGGTCATTACATACTTACCAAAGGAAATAACACCCTTCACAGTAGTCACAAGCAATATAAAGTACCTTGAAGGGGTGACTCTAACCAAGGAAGTGAAAGATCTGTATGGCAAGAACTTCAAGTCTCTGAAGAAAGAAATCAAAGATCTAAGAAAATGGAAAGATCTCCCATGCTCATGTATCAACAGAATTAAAATATTGAAAATGGCCATCTTGCCTAAAGCAATCTACAGATTCAATGCAATCTCCATCACATTTCCAACTTAATTCTTCACAGAGATAGAAAGAGCAATTCTGAAATTTATCTGGAATAACAAAAAACCCAGGATATCAAAAACCATTTTCAACAACAAAAGAACTTCCGGGGGAATCACCATCCCTGACCTTAAGCTCTACTACAGAAAAAAAGTGGTAAAAACATCATGGTGTTGGTACAGAGACAGTTAGACCAATGGAATCTAATTGAAGACCCAGAAATGAACCCACGCACCTATGGTCATTTGATCTTTGACAAAGGAGCCAAAACTATCTAGTGGAAAAAAGACAGCATTTTCAACAAGGGTGCTGGCTCAACATATAGAAGAATGCAAACCGACCCATTCTTATCTCCTTATACAAAGCTCAAGTCCAAGTGGATCAAGGACCTCCACATAAAACGATATGATATGATGAATCTAATAGAAGAGAAAGTGGGAAAGAACCTCAAAATCATTGATACAGGGGTAAATTTCCTTAACAGAACACTTATGTTCTAAGATAAAGAATTGACAAATGGGACCTCTTAAAATTGAAAAGCTTCTGTAAGGCAAAAGACACTGTTGATAGGACAAAAAATGGCAACCAACAGATTGGGAAAAGATCTTTACCAACCCTACATCCAATAGAGAGCTAATATCCAAAACATACAAAGAATTCAAAAAGTTAGACTCCACAGAACCAAATATCCCTATTAAAAATTGGGTAAAGAGTTCTCAACTGAGGAAACCTGAATGGTCAAGAAGCACCTAAGGAAATATTCAGGCCGGGGGTGGTGGCACATGCCTTTAATCTCAGCACTTGGGAGGCAGAGGCAGGCAGATTTCTGAGTTTGAGGCCAGCCTGGTCTACAGAGTGAGTACCAGGACAGCTAGGGCTTCACAGAGAAACCCTGTCTTGAAAAAAACAAACAAACGAACAAAATGTTCAACATCCCTTAGTCATCAGGGAAATGCAAATCAAAACAACACTTAGGATTCTACTTCACCCCAATCAGAATGGCTAAGATAAAAAATTCAGGTGACAGAAGATGTTGGTAAGGATGTAGAGAAAGAGGAACACTCCTCCATTGCTGGTGGGACTGCAAGGTAGTAAAACCATTTTGGAAATCAATCTGGTGGTTCCTCAGAGAATTGGAAATAGTTTTATCTAAGGACTCAGCTATACCACTCCTGGGCATATACTCAAAAGATGGTCCAACATATAAAAAGAATACATGCTTTGCTATGTTCATAGCAGCCTTATTTATAATAGCCAAAGCTTAAAACAACCCAGATGTCCTTCAACAGAGGAATGGATACAGAATATGTGGTACATTTACACAATGGAGTACTGCTCAAGTATTAAAAACAATGAAATTCTTAAGGCAAATGGATGGAACTAGAAAATATCATCCTGAGTGAGGTAACCCAGTCACAAATAAACACACATGACATTTATTTACTGATAAGTGGATATTAGCCAAAAAGAAGCTCAGAATATCCAAAATACAAGTCACAGAACATATGAAAGTCAAGAAGAATATCAAACCAAAGTGTGGATGCTATACTACTGTGGAGAGCCGCGAACCGCCACACCTCAAAGATGGCGCTGGCTGCCGCCCCCCCCCCCCCCCC
>NW_022196914.1:46696826-46702480 GCF_008632895.1 Mastomys coucha
TGGGGGTTACGAAACCTTTCCAGGGACTCCTACCAACACTTTCTAAAACAAAAAGGGGGAACTGTGGATAGCCGCGAACCGCCACACCTCAAAGATGGCGCTGGCTGCCGCCCCCCCCCCTGCCAGTCTGATGGTGAGCACTCTTGAAGTAAACAACTCCTTATTTGGTTATGGGCTGAGTCAACTGGCTTGCTTCCGCTATGTGGGCCTGTTAGATAGCACCACGTGGCTTTACCTGGGTGGCTGACCATAAAGTATTTAACCTGTGGGTTGGCTTTCCTCGGCGTCAGTCAGTCAGTCAGTCAGTCAGTCAGTCAGAAGATTCTTCAAAGGTTCCTGAATAAACTGCAGGAGAAGAGCCCGAGAGTGTGTTGCGTCATTCTTGCTGGTCGAGGGTGGTCGCGACATACTACTACTCAGTAAGAGGAAGAGAATAATCTCGCAGAAGTAGAGGGAGAGAGGGATCTGGGAGGGAGAGGGAAGAGAGAGGGAAAAAGCGGAGCCAGTTCAGATATGGGAGGAGATGGGGAAGAAGTACAGAGGGTCAGGAATTTTAAAGTATGTGTGTAGCAGTAGGAGAGGAGGAACTGGGTGTAGCCATTGGAAAGTCCCAGATGCCAAGGAACCACAGGGTTCACTGGGCCCAACAGGGAGGATTTCAGTTGTAATACCCAACAAGGGAGAGACAGAACCGGTAGAGACCATATCCAGTGGATAGGCACAGTCCCCAGTTGAGGGACAAGATCACCCACTCATCTCCAAATTTTTAACCCAGAATTCTTCCTGTCAAAAGGAAATAGAAGGACAAAAAGTGGAGCAGAAACTGAAGGAAAGTCCATCCAGAGACTACCCCAGCTAGAGATCCATCCCATATGCTGACAATAAACCCAGACACTATTCGTAATACCAAGAATTGCTTAGTGACAGGAGCCCAGTATAGCTGTTCCCTGAGAGGCTCTGCCAGAGTGGGACCAATCCAGATGCAGAAGTACACAGCCAAACATTGGACTGAGCATGGGGACCCCCAATGGGGAAGTTAGGGCAAGGACTGTAGGAACTGAAGGAGTTTGCAACATTATAGGAAGAACAACAATATCAACCAACCAGACCTCCCAAAACTACCAGGGACTAACCCACCAACCAACAAGTACACAGTGGGTACTCATGGCTCTAGCTAAATACGTAGCGGAGGACTGCTTTATCTGGCATCACTAGGAGGGGATCCCCTTGGTCCTGTGGAGGCTTGATGACCCAGGATAGGGGAACACTAGACCACTGAGGCAGGAGTGGGTATTCGGGTGGGGGAGTACCCTTATAGAGGCAGGGGGGAAGGAGGAGGGAATAGGGGCTTGTGGAGGAGGAACTGGGAAAGGGGCTAACATTTTAAATGTAAATAAATAAAATGACCAATAAAAACACACATACACATAACTTAAAAATAATAAAATATCTTAGAAAAGAAACTAGTATCAGAATTAGCTAGATTATTGATAGTTATAAAAGAGATGAGCCCATAGTAGTTGAGTACTAAAGACATAAGACACATTTTGCTACAACAAACAGAAAGTAATTAAGCTGCACTTTAATTTTGAAAATAAAATTTTTTGGAGTTATAAAAACTTATTAAATCAAAACTATTCTATCTATTCCTCTCCAAGATCTATCTATCCACTCCTAGAAAGAGCTTTAGAAAAAAAACAATGGAAGAGAACACTGATGGAATATGTGCTCTGGGAAACCCTGAGTAAAATACAAAATGTATCCATCTAATACAAAATAGAAATAAGTATTTACTTGATCTATTTCTTATACTCGATCTCATAGAAAAGACCAAAAGCAATTAAGTAAATATTCTTTAAATTGAAAGCTGATTTTCATCATATTTTCTACTGTAACAATATCAAATAGATAACTGAAGAATTAGAGGCAATTTTTATTTGTAAAATTATTATAAATTTTAAAATGAATATTGTACATTTCTATGCTCTGCAATTTGTATTCTTAGTTATACAATTACAATTTTCTCAGAAATTTACACAGAGATGCAAACACAGAAAACAGACTACTTACATGTTTCAATTACAAACCAAATATGCGACTCCATTTGAAATTAAATTGTCTGAATTTTATGAACTTATTACTTCAGATAAAACTTGGCTGTAAAATTCTGCCTTGACATCCTTTAAGAGACTGCAATGAAGCTCAGAAAAACAAATATGCACTTTACCTTACTGGAAGAGTAAGGAGACACAATAGATAAAGAAGCAAACAAACATAAAGGGGAAAAGTGAGTACAAAGTCTCACCCATAGTCAAGAAGCTACTCACAAATGGTAGCTGTGGGGGGAGGTGAAAACCAGTTTTCTTCAATGCAATAAACACAGACTATGCTGACCATACTCTAAGATGGGTTCCATAAAGAGAAGTACTTGTCAAACCCAAACAAGACTGTATCTTAGGGTGGAGGGATGGCTCAGCAGTTAAGAGCACTGACTGCTCTTCCAGAGGTCCTGAGTTCAATTCCCAGCAACCACATGGTGGCTCACAGCCATCTGTAATGGAATCTGATGTCCTCTTCTGGTGTATCTGAAGAGAGCAATAGTGTACTCATATGCATAAAAATAAATTTTAAAAGACTGTATTTTAGTGTCCTTTTTCTTTTGTAACTTTTTCATCTAAATGAAAGGGGAAACATTAAGTTTGGAAGGTAGTAGGATGGGGTACAGGATCTAGTAGGAGTTAGAAATGGGAAAGAATATGATAAAATATACTATATGAAACTCTCAAAGTATAAATCTTTTAAATTAAGAGATTGCAGTTTTATGTTTGCTTCTAATGTGAAAGCTGATCTCTGAAGATTCTAACATGTGGGAGTGAAAACAATTGGGTCTCTTTGAATATTTTTCTCATCACCAATAATCCACATGACATTCCTAGTATATCTGCTTCAGGATAGCCAGGTGCTATCCTGGAGGTCCCCTTTAAAATGGGGATAGTCTTTGTACCTAGAAAGACTTCACAGCTGCTGTTTAGATCTCCATTTAATTTCTTTTAATAAAATTAAACACACTCACACTTTGAAAGCTTTTATTTAATTGCTAAAAGAGAAAACTGTCAAATTTATTTTATTGTTTTTGATACCAATTCCAATTTACCAAGTCAGTTTGAGTAACAATGGCTGGTATAAATGGTTTGAATGTATGTGCCCTTCTAAAACTAGTATTTTGGAACTTACATGTAAAAAAAAAAAACAGTATTAATACTAATGTTTGGGAGGTGTATTGTCTAGGTCAGTGACAATAATTTTGCTGGTTTTGTTTTCCAAAGGATATATATCATTCTGAATATATGTAACAAGTTGGTGCTGTGTTCAGGTGTAAGTAAGGCTCAATAAGGTGTTCTTGTGGTGAAGAAAAGCAATTTCTTCCAATTTCAGACAAAATATAGTCTGTAAAAGAAGCTGGTTCTCTTAACTTTAATAGACTGTGGCAGTTTTAGACCTGGCTTGAATGTTCAATAGAGTAATAAACACCTCCCCAGGCCTGGCTTGAGCTAAGAGCTTCAAGATATGTTTCTCTAGAGATGAATTCCAGCCATTGTTACTCAAACTGACTTGGTAAATTGGAATTGGTATCAAAAACAATAAAATAAATTTGACAGTTTTCTCTTTTAGCAACTAAATAAAAGCTTTCAAAGTGTGGGTGTGTTTAATTTTACTAAAAGAAATTAAATGGAGATCTAAAGAGCAGCTGTGAAGTCTTTCTAGATACAAAGACTATCCTCGTTTTAAAGGGGACCTGGTGCTCTCTTAAGGAACTCAGGTTTTATGAATCTAAGTCTCTCATGGATGATACATACTGAGGCTTTCTCCATCAATCAAGAGGACGTATCATATCACACAAGATGAAATGACATAACCTCTATCCATGTTTTATTCTTCTTTTCTTGATTTCAGCTCACCAACAGAGGGCCATAGGGGTGTGCCTTTAATACCCCAGGGTAATTTTGCCAATAAAAATAAAGGAGAGAAACTCTCTTCTTCTGCGAAATGTATATCCTCACCAAATAGGGAAATAAATGAGGATTGTATATGTTGTATAGCTTTAATGTATTCCTGTGGTACTTCACAAGTTGTTTTTCTTCACCTGTAATTTACTTTGACATCTGTGAAAGACTATCTGAAGCATGACTAGTTGCAATTTTCTAGCTTTCAATAGTGATATAATTAGGAGATTCACAGGCATTGTAGACTTAATTGACATGTAAACAATATGCTTGTGGATGATAAGTACAGGATAATTTACATATCAAAAATCAAACATAAATAAGAGGCTTTTTGCTTCTTAAGTCTTCTGACAGAGCCTTTTTGATGGCTTATTTTTTTTCTTATAATTATATTATCAATGTAGGTTTGGCTCAAAATAAGAATATTTATTTTGTCCTTGGTAAGCATTCAAATGCTAGAGTGATATGATGGAAACTAAATAGAAAGCCAATTTATACAATTTAGAACAAAATCAAGAAAATGAGAAAGAGTTGAATGTTTGCACAAATAGAAAAGTTATTTGCAAAATAAATACTTATTCTGGAGGGGAATGTGGATTCTCCAGTGTCACTTCCCCACAATGTAGTGTGATTCCATGTCATAAGCCAGGCTGGAGTTGAAATATCCTATGTGGTTAGAAGATGCGCATCCTTAGGAATGCCTGTACACATTTTAGCTCTGTTTTTGTCTTTTTCTCTTTTCTTAAATAAACAAATGGAAATAAAAATGCTTACGTTATTTTTCTCTTCTTAGCTTCTCTTAATAGCTAATTTTCTAGGTAATCCTTGTCAGGAAATCCTAGTAACAAAGCATTCAGAACACCTAGTGGTTACTTCAAGAATTTTCTTGATTTGGCTACATATTGCTTAGTTATATCAATATTTCTCAGGGAGGAGAGCATTTTGTGGTCACATTGATGACTGTTGTGTGATTTTTCCTGGAAAAATGTATTCAACTCATAAAGGGTTGAAATAGTTACTTTTCTTTTGATAGGATAAAATACTATGACCAAGGCAACTTATTAAAGAAGGCATATGATTTAGCTTATGGCATCAGATGGTTAAAGTCCATGATGGAGGAACAAAGGAACAGATTAGAGATCACATCTTAACCTACAACCAGAGATGCATACTGAGAATGGGATGAGCCTTTTGAAATCCCAAAGTCTGCACTGATAACATACCTTCTCTAACAAGGTCACACTTTCCAATTCTTCCCAAGGAGTTCCACCAATTGGTGACCAAATCTTCAAATATATGAGCCTATAGGCACTGTTCTAGTTCAAACCAGCACACAGAGGGTACTGGGAAGAGACCAAAGAAATCTTTTCTCTAATATCTAGCTTGATGAACCAATTTTATTATGGTTGCTTACAGTACCAGTGACTGAAAAAATCCTGATCACTGAAAAACTCACCTCATCGAGGATGATTCTGGTGAAAGCCTTACCTCAGCCACTCTCTCACTAAACTGCTGGGCTCCAAGACTGAATGTCCTCATCTCAGCAATTATTTAATGCATTTGTAACCTTAAGAAGAGACCACTCCTGAGAGGCTCTGACAGTATCTGAATGACACAGATGTAGAGGCTCACAGCCATCCATCGAACTGA
>NW_022196914.1:46702721-46747314 GCF_008632895.1 Mastomys coucha
AAAAAAAAAAAAAGAAGAGACCACATGGATCTTGAAAATCTCATGATCTTTCAGATCCCAGTATACTACAAGTCTTTATTGCTCTCTAGGAAGTAGTGTTTCAATTTTGACAAAATAGGTACACAGCAATGACATTAATATTTGAACTAGGACACTGAACCAAATTCCATCCCAAGAGTGGATGGGCCTGTCTAATCTGTTCAAAACCCAAATATAATAAAAGCCTGAGGAGAAAGAACTTCTCTCTGTCTGTTTTTGTTCAAAGATGTAATTCTGCCTTTCAACAGACACATAGCCAGTTACTAACATTAGCTTCCTTTGATCTTTAGTATGATGCTAATTGCAGATCTTGGGCTACTCAGCATCCATGATCATAAACAGATGCCAAATTCTACAGTAAATTGATATCTCTATTTCTCTCTTTTACTCTGTTTCTCTGAATAAGCCTGTAAATATAAACTCTGTTCACATTTGTTCAAGGTTTCATTATGCCTCTTTTGAATACTAAACATGTGTCTGTCTGACTTCCAATATTGTTTCTTATTGTCAATGAGCCCTCTGACACTTAAGCCAGACTGTGTGTCTCCTTTACTCTAAATTCTTTGCTGACTCTCCCTCTCATTAAGAGACAAGGTCACAACAAATGTTTGCAGGATCACTTGACCCAGCCCCTAGTGACCTCTGTCATACTAGGAAGTCTCTTGTTGCTATGGTCCAAAGTGACCTGTAGTTGTTCCTTGAGCTAGATAGACACGTTCCTGCCTTAGGAACACTCTTCCATGGATAACTCTAGATTTTACTGTATATTAACTCCTCCATGAGGTCTATCTTAGTCAGGTTTTTTATTTCTGCACAAAACATCATGACCAAGAAGCAAGTCGAGAAGGAAAGGGTTTATTCAACTTACACTTTCCACATTGCTGTTCATCACCAAAGGAAATCAAAAGTTGGACTCAAGCAGGTCAGGAAGCAGGAGCTGATGCAGAGGCCATGGAGGGATGTTACTTACTGGCTTGCTTCCCCTGACTTGCTCAGCTTGCTTTCTTATAAAACCCAAGACTACCAGCCCAGGAATATCACCACCACAAGGAGACCTCCCACTCTTGATCACTAATTGAGAAAATGCCTTACAGCTGGATCTCATGGAGGCATTTCCTCAAGGAAGGCTCCTATCTCTGTGATAATTCCAGCATGTGTCAGGTTGACACACAAAACCAGCCAGTACAAGGTCTCCATTAACTGTTCAATTTAAAGTTACAGTACAGTGTTTCATAACTTGACCCTTATAATTTCCCAGCAAATTCTCCCATATAACATGCTAATGCTGTTGTTGCTATACTATATACAATTGATTTTGTTATAATTATCCATCCTTCAGAAATCTTAGGATTTTAACTAAACAATGTGATCTTAGTCTGCTGAATGTTGTATGCTTGCCAATATTTCCAAAAGTTTTTAAAAATATTTTGGAAAAGGTCAAAGATGTCTGCACTTCCCACTGTTAGAAGTCATCTTACAAGCCCAAGCTAAACAACCACAACATAAATACAGAGAGTCTAGCACAGACCCATGGGACCCCCATGATTGCTGCTTTTTTCCGTGAAGCTCTTTGAAATGTACTTAGTAGATTCTGTGAGCCATTTTCTCCTGGTATTTTCAGCTCCTCTGGCTCCTGCTCTAGGTTTGGGACACTTACCTCCTACTGGTTCCCTGGTCCAGCCTTGAGATGAGGGTTTGCGCCTAGTCTTATTGCATCTTATCATTCTGTGTTTGGTTGATATCCCTTGGAGGCCTGCTCTTTTTTGAAAGGGAATAGAGAAGCCATGAATTTGAGAGGGAAGGTGGGGCAGGGAGGGAGGATGTGCAGGGATGAGTGGATGTATGAGAAAATAAATAAAAATATTTGGAGGATTATAATATCAGCATTTCTTCCTTTCCTTTCCTTCTTCCAAACTCTCCTATATGTGCATTCATGCTCACTTTCAAATTTAAATTCTATTTTTTTCATAAAGGATTATTCCTAAATGTATACAGAAAAGTTCAGTGTGTATCATGACTTTTATATGTTTTAGGGTTGATCACTTGGCAGTGGTCAACCAATTGGTGTAGTCTTCCCTGGAGAGAACCACCTCTCCTACTTCCACTTTCCTCAATTGCCTTACAGTTCTTTGAGGCCTAGGCATCATGGCTTATCCACACACAGTTTCGCTGTTTAATGTTCAGCTCACATTTGTGCAGTCATGTTTGTGAGGCTTTATAGGTTTAGCTTTTAATATTATTAGAAGACATAATCTCATAGCAAACTCCTTTTGGCTTTTACAGTCTTTAAGACACTTCTTTTACAATTATCCTCACAGAAGAGAATTCACAACCAATAATTTAATAAACCAGCCTAATTTCTAAAAATATTGTTCTTCTCTCTATAGATAAATGTAGTCTTTGCCTCTTATCAAGAAAACTATTCTTTGCAACAGATGGAAACACTGAAGAAAAACAATGAATCAAAATACAAAGTTGTGGGGGCCAGTGCCAATCTATATCTACAGAACACTATTCCACCTAAGTTCAATTTTTGTAAGTTGACATTATTGTTTACTGATTCTTAATTGACAAGGGGATGAAACATGAAGTGATAAAATACAACTATTTGTGTTAAAAGATTAAAATGTCTCATGCACCATAGAGCTCAATAACATTTTGCTTCTTTGCTACCTAGTAGGTCTGATACACAGACATATTTAAAATTTAAATAAACATATTTTATGTAATCCATTTCAGAACCTACTGCTATGGGAACATTCTGAAGAGAGCTAACTTTGAAAATATACACTCATACATGCAAAGCAAGGGCATGTACACATACACACACACATATACACACACACACAGACTAACACAAACAAGAAGAAATGAATGACAGAAACTCAGAGATGTGAAGAATATATCAAAACACTTTAAAGCCCCAAATCCTAAGAAATATTTATTTCTTAATACATTTAGTTCACTTTGTATATAAAACCAAATATATTAAAACTAATATCAAAATTCTTCCTTGTAGTTCAGTTTTATTTTATGGTATTTATTACATGTAATTAATGTCTCCAGAAAGTTGTCATCCTAGGGTGAATACATACTCTTCTACAAATACCAACATTTTGTTTGTTGTGGGAAATATTAACAAATGCAATTTATGCTATGCCAGCAAGCTCCAGAGGGCTGGAGCTTGTACTGGCAGGTATGGTTGGCCTGTTCTTATCTCATGGAGAGCTCCAAAATCCCTCCAGCCAGCTCGTTAAGTTCCCAGTGGCAGGTTGCTACCACACCAACCCCACACTTCAAAATTCCCATGGCCTTTTGGGGTCAACTTCTGGCAAACCCATGCTTTGCCACCATACCTTTGTCTCTGGAACCCAGTTGAGCCACCACGTGAAGGAAAACACCACACAAATTTAGTTCAGAATCAATGGTAACTCAATCACTAAGCACAACTACTAGAATCCTAATCTTGTAAGCCATATTAAATCTAAATCCTCCGGTGGAGAATCCTAGGATTCAATATCTAAACCGGGGATCACTAGTAGCTACATCTTTCCTCCTACTGTCCAGGTCTCAAGGTCCAAATCTCTTTCCTGCCTCTCCTCTTCCTCCCTCTGACCCAGCAGACCTGCCTACTCCCCAGTGATTGCTTTCTTTATTCACTAGAGGAAGGTTCAGAAGAAGTCAATGAGTATGTGACTCATTTCTCCTTCCAGACAACCCCTCCTGGGAAAGCAGAATTAACATCAAAATACAAACAGCACCAGGGCCCTCCACAATTGTTACCCTCATTTACAAAGTATTATTATTGGGATTCTAATTTGTAAACTGCAGTTCCTGGAGCAGAGGAGTAACACCTACATTAAACATTCTACAGAACTGATTAACTGACTCCCTAGCTTCCACCAGCAGCAGGCCAAGACTGTCATCAGCCTCTGAGGACAGAGACTCTCCCACTGTGTACTTACCCAGTTACCTAATGTTACCCAATCATTAGACCCATAAAGAAGTCTCCTTATTTATGACTTCCTTTGTGCTTTTACAATAAAAACTTCATGAATCTGTTGTCATTGGAACATGGTGTTTGGGTAATCTGTTTCTAGATTATTACATGTGTTTGGTAACAGAAAGAAAATATTATCTTTGAATTGAAAGTTGTGATTTTTGTATCACTATTACCAAACAAAAATGACCAAAGTGAGAGTTTTAACCTGTAGTTTTCTATCGTTTCTTATTCCAAGTTCTGATCGTATTGCTATCAGCCCTTAGGAAACACCACCTGAAATGGTCCACTGGTCTGCTTCTATGACATCTTAAGTACATAACAATCATCGCAGATTCAGAACCTGGTCTCCCTTTCTCTAGGAGAGTCTCAGTCACAATTCCATTGAGTTTCTTACTCATTCACTTGATTCTAATAAGGTTGGTGAGGTAGTGCGTGCATACCCACAATCACAACAATTAGCAGGCAGACAAGGGAAAATTGTAAATTTGAGGCCAGTCTGCACTACATAGCAAGATTGAGATTCTATTTCAAAAACTAAAAAGAAATAATTGTGCTATACATATGTTCATGCATATATGTGAATATATACATGAATATATACATAAATATATGCTTCAATCTCTTAAAAAGCATGCATTGAAAGCATATGTATGAGAAGAAATTTAAACGTGGGATACTGTTGTGGGAAATATTTAAAAAGAACCAGCATGTTCCCTTGCTTGTGCCGGCCATTCTCTGCTGGCGGTCTGGCCAGCCATGCACTGGCAGGCAGTTTATGTTCTGAAGACTCAGAACTCCACCATCTCTTCACCCACCTCACTAGGTTCCTCCTATCAGGCCGTTACAGCTCCAGCCCCATGCTTCAAAGCCCCCATGGACTTTGTGGTGCACCTCAGGCAAGCCCACGCTTTGCTGCCGTACCTTTCTCTCTGGAACCCAGACGAGTCACTGTAAGAAGAAAAACACCACACAAACTTAGCTCAGAAAATGGTGACTCAGTCTCTGGGTGCAACAGCTAAAATGCAATCTTGTAAGTCATTAAATCTGATTCCTCCGGTGGTGAATCCTGACGGATCCCCTCTAATACAGGGAAACTTTAGTAGCTATATCTCGCCCTTATGCTATTCCTGTTCTAAGCATCTTGCTCTCTCCTCCTCCTTCTCTTCCTCCACCCAACCCGAAAGTCCCTCCCACTCGCCCAGTGATTGGCTCCTTTACTCATTAGGGGATTGGTTCACAAGTCGCCTGGGTACTAGACTCACTCCTTGTTTGCAACCCCTCCCTGGAGGGCAGAATTAGTCTCAAAATACAAACAGCACCAGGCCCATTCACAACAGGATACTACCCAAATAATTGAGACAGATACTTTTAGATTTATTCAATAAGCTTTAAGCACAATAACTAAGCAGATATTCCTAACCTTCTATGCTACCTAGCTATTTCTCAGCCACATGCCCTGAATTACTTGCTCTTATTGGCTTGTTGGCTTGCTCTGCTGTTACTGTCTTCACAGAAAACTCCCTTGGCAACTCCTCCTCATGCCTGACATCATGGCTAACCCCTTCTCCACCTCCTTTTCCTTCTTCCTCCTTCTTCTTCCAACTTGTGGCCCTTTTTTCTTGCATCCCCATCTGCCTCATGGAAATAAACTTCTTCTCCCTGGTTCTTCTTCCTGGGACCCCTAGTTGTTCAGCCTTTTAGGAATCAATCTGAGATAATTGGGAAGCATTATTTACACTACTTTGATACAGGAGACTCTTCAAAATATTCATGACAACTAGATTTCAGGGCATAGTAATCAGCATCTGAATCCACAATGTACAAGACCTGCCTCCAACACATATGTAAATAATTATATTTATAGTTCTGTGACCAAATTAAGTCTGTCATAAATGTAGCTAAAATCATTTCTAAATCATCCAATCTTGCCTATATTCTTTTCTAATAATCTTTTTCTCATAGGTTATATTTGATTAGTTAAGCCAGCTTTTTAAAAACATTCTTTAGCTTACTGTTTGGGAAGTTTTTACATTTGCAAGTGGACTCTAGGGCACTGAGGTACAAAGTCTTATCATAATCAATAGTGCTAATAATTTGATTTATTGGGCTATCATTACTTCAAAACTAGATGAAATAAGTTGTTATCATAACAACTGGAACTTAACAGCTTAATGCTCCAAATTTAATTTATACCCCTAGATAATCATGTTTCTCCACATTGCTTTAAACTAACTAGAATATAAATAACATGTTTAAGGAAACAAATTAAATAAAGTTCATTTAAATACAACTGTGCAATTGATATTTGTATACCCCTATATTTCATGTGTCTATATGTTTAACATAATGTAAATACATGTTCTATTCCTTCTTTCCCAAATATCTAGTAGCTTAAAATCTAAAAATCCCAAACATTGTCTGAGTTATCCTATCTCAATTATGTTTTCCTTATGCTTCTTGAGCCATTTCCCCAGCATTTACAGTACTTTAATTTGTATTCATTTGGTATGTGGAAGCATCTGTGTTTACCTGAGGTTTGTGTTCTCCTGAGAGATAGGAAATATCATCCTGCTTCCTTTAGTGCTTTCTCCCAGAGACTGCAACAGAACTGTAAACATGAAAGTTGAATAGATATTGAATGGAATGGATCTGTCTTTTGTCAGTTCTTTGATTCAGCAGGGCATGCCACATTTTCACTGATAGTTAACTGCTTTGATGAAGTACTGACATCCTATGTACATATGCAAATGGGACTGCCTTCAACTTTGGAGTTCAGTATTCATCGTATTAAATGTTAAAATGAGCTCTCTGTAGAGTATGCCTCTTACTGTCACTTGATTAACTGCCCTATAAAGTTATTTTATAATGCCAGAGAAAGTGCTAAGTATTCAAGACATCAAAAGACTATTTCATGGATTTTATTGCATAGAGGCACTTTGATTTTAAAGGTAGAATGAAATTAACTATGGAGACAGAGAAGCTAGAACACTTTTCCACACACTGGTCTCTCAGAGTTTTCTACTCTCTTTAATTTATTTGTACCACAATATAAAGATCCAGGTTTTTTTTAAATATTAATTTCTCACACACTACATGTAGGCGCTACATGACTGATTGTGGGGTGTGTGGAGCATTGCCTGTAAGCGAGATGATCTTGTTAGCTGGGAGAGGATAGCAGGACCCTGCCGTGACATAGTGATGTGGCTGGCTAGTATTGGTACTAGAACGTGGTCCAGTAGGGCAGGCGAATTTGTGGGGTGATCATTATTAATATTTCCTGCAACATAGGCCTGTCAGGAATTTTCTTAATTAATGATTCTTGGTGGAAAGTCAATCCCATTGTGGATTATGCCATCTCTGGGCTGCCGAGTCCTAAATTCTATATGTCCAGATTCCTGTCCCCATTGAGTTTCTGTCCTGACTTCCTTTGATTATGAGCATCAATATCGACATGTAAGGCAAATAATCTCCCTGTGAAGTAGATTTTTGATAGTGATTGTTCATCACAGCAATAGAAACCCTAAGTAAGAGACCTCATATTCTAATTCTAAGGTAACTTCTTCCTGGATAGTTTCTCATAGGTTTACTACAGGCTACCTTAGGCCTTAAGTTGTCACATCAATGATTTGCTCCCCATATTGTCACTAACATATTTACTAGTCTCAGAGTACTCAGTTAAGCCAACAGCCTCTTCAGGCTCTCTGAAATCCTATTTGAACATCTTCAGCATTCATCCTCTATTCTTGGAGTATTCTTTTCAATTTACTTTGAAAACATTTATTAAGCTCTTGCTATTTGTGGAAAAATTTTACATACTTGGTATATTTGCTTTATTGATAAAACATTCTTTTTCAATCTCTTTGCTTTTTTTCCATATACAACCCAAAATATTTTTGAGCTTTTATCCTTTATCTATCTGAAACTGTCCATTCCTTTGCCCCACATTCCATAGACTTTGATTTGTTCATCAGTTATAGCCCCTGCTATAAGATTATCTCTGTGAAATGCTTTGATAATGTTAGATATGATACAAATGTTCAAATTTCCTGAAGTGATGTTATTTACTATGCAAAACAAGATATCTTTTGCTGAGACATTTTGCATGTTTATAGTGTGAGTGCACATGTATACATGTTTGTGTGTATTCAGGTGGATGTATAAGCCCAGAACTAAAGTAGGGTATCTTCCTCAATTTCTTTGCACTTTATTGAGGCAGAATCTGTCACTGAACTCAGTGATCTCTGATTCTAGTTAGTTTCATTATACAGATTGCCCTTGGGATACTAAGTCTCCGCTTCCTAAGTTTTAGTGCTACAGAGACTACATGTCTTCCTGGTTTTGCATGTATTTTAAGGATCTGGACGTCTGCCTTTAAACTCCAGCCATTATTCTATGAAAATTCTCTCTATAAAAATTACATACTAACTAATTTCTAGAATAGATTAAGTCAATCCATGCTAAAATAAAAATTCTAGTACTGTGAAAAACAAAGACTTCTCTGAGAAGACACATGAGGAACTTTCTGAATTGAGGTAATTTTCTGCATCTGGCTTTCTATTATACTGGTCTGTGCTTATGTTTAAGGTAACTGCCTATAAATGTTTACATTTTTTTTTTGTCTGCTCTATTCCCTTAATCCTTTTAGCATCAGGAAAATCTACTATTATCCAACTTGTAATTGCAAAGATTATTTTATTTCTTTTTGCTGTTTGGAAAAAAAATCCCTTCTCTATTTATGCTTCTAGTTGTTGAATTTCAAGGAATGTTTTCTTCTGCTTTATTTACAAATGTTTCATTTAATTTCAGATTCTTTGCCACATTTGCAGTGTTAGGTATGGATTCCACTTAAAGGAAATAAGTCTTAAATACAATTTTAAAAAGTGGTTAGTGACTGCTGTAACATTCATGCCATTATTGCACCAGTATATCTTGCAGGTATGTTTCTGTTGCAAGTTCTAGGGCTCAAAGGTATATAAGACTGCTTTTTCTTCTTTGGTACCATACAAAATACCTTCGAACACCATGAAATTTTGTCAGTAGGCGTGGAGCTTTTTCACCCATTCAACTACTCCTTGTTTTATAATGAAGTAAGTTTTGTCCTCAGCAATAGGGCCTTACCCTATTGTTCATGTTGTGGAGGTTAACCAATAGTATTGGCAATAGTCTGTGTTGTTTAGGGGAGGACATTCTACAGGACTCCTTTGTTCAACAACTCAACAAAATATAACCTGTTCCTCACACTATGATATATAGTTGGAGTATTATCTATTATATGAACTCCACCTAAATCCTTTTATATATGTGTAGAGTCCACACTACTGGGTTTACATGTGGATTGTCAAAAGGGGTTTAATGTTAGTTGTCTCTCCCACCTCCCTCTTACACCTTCCATCCCTCCATCCTGTCGCCTATTTCCTCTTCATTTAATCCTACTTCAGTTTCCTCTTTATCTCTTTACAGTTATATTCTATTTCCCCTTCCTTGGAAGTTACCCTTCTTCCTTCTGGTCCTTGTCATTATTAGGATTGAAACACACATATCTAAAAGCTTAAAAGCTAACATTCACATTATAAAAGAAAACATGCCATATGTATCTTTTTTTACTATAATTGTTTGTGGTTCTATCCATTTACCTGCAAATAATATAATTTTACTTTCCTCAACACCTAAAGACTATTCTGTTGTATAAATGTTTCAGATTTTCATTATCTATTCATATACTGATGAACATCTAGGCTATTGCCTAATTATGGCTATTATGAATAGAGCAGCTACGGACATGAATGGTAAGCAAAGCAAGTTAGGATTGAGATGTGAATCCAGTAAAATTATCAGTATGTGGCTCTTTCTTGTGAATCATGGAATGCATCTGAGACCATCTAGGGTGGTTTATACCTACTTAGAAGTTTTACTGAACTCAGTATTTTTCCTTAACACCATTTATCTAAATGTATTTCTTGAAAACCCAATATTTACTCTGGTAGTATGCTTTAACTCTAGCAAAGAAGGCACACAAAGCTTATACTAAAGCACACAGAATCCTGTTAAAACCTTGAATAATTTTCATTTTTCGCTGGTGCAGAGAAAATTGGGGATGGACAAGAATTTTTGAAGGAATAACAGAAAAATTCAGTTAAAGTAACTAGTGAGAAAAGCAAAATAGATATGCATTTTTGCTAATATACCAAAATCACAGGGTTAGAAAGCCAGTGTACTATGGTATGATGCTGTCACAAGGAAAAGGGAACTTAAATTTCTAACTTTTACAAAGGGGTCCAGTAAGTGAATAGAGTCTATCAAAATGAAAGATTACAAATCCTAATAGCTGCATCTGAAACAAAACACACTTTGAAAGCCCAAGGCTATTTACCCTCCTTTGTTCTGAATCTTACTCACACAGAGAGAAGTTTAAGAAGCTTTTCTTATCTCTGATTTAGTCTGTTGTGCTTCCTTAGATGTAATAAGAGATACATTTACTTTAAATTGAAAATGGCCTTGGAAATCTATTTGCCACACTTTGTGTTTCAGAAATAGAGATGTAGAGAAGCTGATCTTTTTAAAGTAAACACCATAGACTTAAAACAATGTGTTTTGCCTTTAATCGCAGAGCGGAGGCAGAGGCAGGTGGATTTCTGAGTTCTAGGCCAGCCTGGACTAAAGAGTGAGTACCAGGACAGCCAGAACACAGAAAAACCCTGTCTTGAAAATCCAAAAAAAAAAAAAAAAAAAAAAAAATTGTTTTTTATTCCCTCCATATGTTTAATAAAGAGCTCTACTCACTACTGTCTCTCAGGGACCTAGGCTGGTGGGGACTTAATCCTTGAACCAGGAAGTTAAATAGTGCATTGCCTTTCAACAGCCTGTGTTCAAATACCAGTTCTGTTCTTGTTTTTCCTTTGCCAAAACAAAGGCAGAGTTTGCTTCTTACATATTTGTGAAAAGTCCTATGGATCTGTAAGTCAGGGAACAATCAGGTTGCTTGTACTCATATTTAAATATGAACTCCTCTATCCCAAATCAGCTTTTCCTTATTCTAAAAATCCTTCACTTTATTAACATAGATTGCAGGTTTTTTTCTTCCACAAAAGATCATTTGCTAATATATCAAAATTTTAAGATTTTGACGTGGTGACAGCTAAAATCATAAGAATTTTAGTAATGGCAATACCTAAAAAGCTCATTTTAAAGTTTTGTATACATGTATATACAGTGTGGATACATACACAAAGGTCAGAGGACATTTGGTGTCTTCTATTGCACTCTGGTTCATTCCTTTGAGAGAACTCTACCATGTCTTTTGGTTGGGCTGGCTAACCAGAGAGCTTCAGTGATGCCCTAGTCTCTTAAGCTCTAGTTTCTTTTCTTAGAATATTGTACATCTTTACCTTTAGTCTGCCAAAAGATAAATCAGTATTTATCTTTTATATTTATCTATAATGTATACATTTTGCAGGCTAGACAGTGTTTGCACTATACATTAAGCTGTATCACATCAGCTAAAGGCTTAACTGTTCAAGCCATGAATCCTTTCAGGCATGTACAAATTCTTCCCTGCAATTATCCTGTAGGCATATGAAGTGCTCATAATCATTTTAAGAATGCAGCAATCTGTTTTAACATACTTACTGTTATTTTAAATACGATAATGGTTCAAAAACACTGAAAGCAATCTTTCATCAAAACCTCTGGAAGTTTATTTTTTCTATCTTTCCACCGTTGGTGGTATTCCGAGAGTGAAACTAGGGACTAGAATATTCAGTAGTTACCTTTTCATGACAAGCCAGCCTTAGAAAGCCCACTATTGCTTTTCAAGTGCTAAGTAGTGTTTCACTACTACTAACTACCAACAACTACTACTCAATGACAGAATTACTAATGGGAACTTTCTCTCACCTCCCAGATAGGAGACTCCTGAAAAATTGTTGTATATGCTGTTATATTCCCTTGGAATTTTTCTACTCCTGTTCTAACCAAGACTTATTGACTCTAGAAATGGTTAAAGTACCCAGTTCACTGGAACTTCTTATTGATTCTTCAAATGACTAATCACTTAGAAACCAACTTCTATCTCCAAAGGCTACTTTTAAATTTCTTTAAATTAGGATGAGTCTGTATATTCAGATTGTTACCTACATATTCCTGATTTAAGGAACAAGTTAAATGAAACCCAGTAATTTAAGAGTATAAAGTCTAAATCATATGCAATTGTGTTTTTATGCATATGCATTCTCACTTGGGACACGTGTGAGCATGCACATGGAAGTCCCTAGTTACCTCAGATATCTTCTACTGCCCTCTAAAGCAAGGTCTTGTTGAACACAGAGTTCAGTGTTAATTCTAGTTAGCTTAGCTAACCAGCTTGACTAGGGATTTTATGCCTCATGAGTGCTAGGATGAAAAGCAGACTACTATGCTTGCCAGCATTTTATAAACAGGTCCTGGGAGCATTTTATGCACTGACCCATCACCCCAACCCTCATATACAGTTTTTTGGGGGTTTTTGTTTGTTTTTGGCTTGTTGAGACAGGGTTTCTGCGTGTAGCCTGGCTATCCTGGAACTCACTCTGTAGACCAGGCTAGCCTCGAACTCAGAAATCTGCCTGCCTCTGCCTCCCAAGTGCTGGGATTAAAGGTGTGCGATACCATTGCCCGGCTTCATATACAATCCTTAATCAAACAAAAGTAATAACATTCCTTATTGCAGAGATGAGGCATTAAATATTTATGTCATTAGTTTATTTACATTTTTTTCTAGTATAAGAGTTCAAGAGTTTAATCCAATTTTCAGATCATATCTCTTAAACTTTCTTTCTTCATTCTGCAAAATAAAAACAAAATGGCATTAGAAGCCTGACTTTACAAGTTACAATAATTTCATATCATCTATCAATTTGATACATCAGAAAGCGTTTACAGTATCATTTTATTCATACTGATTTGCTTCATCACATGTACCAAAATTTTCATGAATTATGCTAAATAAAGCCATATGTATATGAAGGGATCTAGCCTACCACTATGCAACATATCTATGGAGATGGAGTTACTTAGTCTTTTTCAACCTTAGCAGACTAACTAATACCATAAAATAGATAACTAAGATTGGTAGGAATGAAAAGAACACTGGAACATTTCAGGGTTTTTTTCCCCATCAACTTTGTAGATGTCAATGCTATTTGGTAATGTCAAAGGTTATATCCATAGTGCACTTTTGATCTCAGAAAGATTGTTATTTCAGTATAAGACACAACACTGAGTTATGAAGTGTGATACAAAGGAGATTACCCTATGTAGGAACCCTACACTAGTGTTACTAGCTACTGAACCTCAATCAACTTATCTTTGTGTCTTCAATGGGGTTTTAATATTACTTATCTTACAGGTGTGTTGCATAATATATTCAGATTATTGGGGTAAAGGAGTATTTGTTAAATACTGACCTTTACTGATCAAAATTTATTTTTTTATAGGTTTCCCAAACTGCCTCTACCAATATGACATTTACACTTACCTTCAGGAATCAGTAGACAACTATCTACTTGTATGCTGTGAAAGAGTGTATCATGTACAGAACAGAAATTACTGTTTTAGGAAAATTAGAAACTACTTATTACCTGTTAAAGGGATGAATTAAATATCCTTATTTTTTAAGTAGCTGGTGTCTTACTATAAAGAAAGGAGCGGCAAACCCAGATCCAAAGTACACGGTCATCATAGCCAGTAATCGCCACTTGTTTTCCACTGAAAATGGCAAATTCTGTTGGGAAAAAGAAAACGCGGCAAAAAACATGTTAAGCATCTGAACTTGCTCTAATAAAAGGGTCAGGAGCAATCGCGTATTTTATAATCAGCTGCATTCTCCAGAACATTTTAAATAAACACCCAGGTCTTCTGAATACCAGTTGGTAAGCCCTATTAAGTGTAAGGACCTTGTGTTTTTAACATTTGAAAGTATTACTCTCCGAAATGGTGACTTGAGAAACAAACGCACCATTCTAGTTCACTGTTACTAGAAATTCTCCACCCAATACACAGTACTTTCTCTTTTTCCTATGTAGCTATTCCACTTCCTCCCTCTTCCCTTTACCAGGCCTCACTTAATCATTCCCGGCAGCTACCGCTAACTACTCGGTTTACTTACACCTGGGGCTAAACCTGGCCTAACCGAGGATCGCTGCTACTAACGTCGTTAGCTGGTTTAAGCGGTTAATCCACAGCCACAGGCCCTCTTCTCCCTTTGTTTCCAGTGACCTTCAATCTCCGCCGCCGCCCTGCTCCAACCCAACCTTCCAGGCCTTGCTCTGCGAAGAGGTGGCTCACAGGCGGCGTTGAGGCCACAGTTAGGCGCCGTGCTTCCCAGTCTTCCCCAGGATGTGGACTGAGGGGCTTGCGTATCTCTCCGAGCTCCGGGCTAGCCACTTCCTCCTCCACTGGCTCTAGGCCGGCCGCCGAGCGTCACCTTGCCCCTAAGCAGCCCGGCCTCACTCACCTTCCCCGGACCCTCCTCATAGTGGCTGCGACGGACCACGGAGGTGGTGAACCTCCGGATACTCTGGCCCAACATGCCACTCCGATGGAAGTTCGGCGAGGAACGCAAACACGGAAAGCGGAAGAAATGGCCGTACCACCTCACTCTCCTTTCTTCACGACCTTGCTAGGCTGAGCGCGAAGACCGAAAGGGAAGATGGGAACTACAGCAGGGACTCCTGAAACGTATTCGACCGGCAGGCTCTGAGGATTGTGGGCTTTGTAGTTTCGACCATACCGGGCGCCATATCGGCTCCGATGGATTGTGGGAAATGTAGTCTGGATCTAGAATGAGCGGGCACCAGCGCCTAGTGATAGTTTACCATCAGTGATTGAATAGGACCTGAGCTGTTTTATGAGTTCAAATCTAGGATTCTTGGGATTTGTTTCCAGAAACAATTTATTGAGGAAACTAAAGCTGCTTAATAATGTATGTTCAAGTTAATGGAACAAGAAATAAAACTATTTTCATATAAGTATATCACTCATTTTGATTATGATTCTTTGCAACATTGAAGGATGTGCATTGTAGTCCTGTTTGAGGGAACACAGGCAACTGATCAAACAGTAAGTAGCACAACGGATGGCATGGTGAAAACTGGACTAAAGTGCTAAGAGCTGGATTTTTTTGAAGGTATAGAAATTGGATAAAAAAGGACATACAGATAAAAACTCCTAAGTGTATCACAATTAGGTTGGGGAAGAGATAAATACCTTCAGAAACCTGGAGCTATCCTGAATTAGGAATTGGTTTATTCCTGCTGAACATAACAGTTTAATGGCACATAAACATGAGACAAGGCCACTAGACACTGATAATTTTTTTTAATAGAATATTTTCTTTATTTCCATTTCAAATGTTATCCCATTTCCTGATTCCCCCCCCCCCGAAAACCCCTATCTCATTCCCCCTCCCCTGCTCCTATGAAGATATTGTTTGAAAAGGGGGTCACTGTATATATCTCTAAATATATAAATATAACCTTTTCAGTCTGTATAAAGTTACTTATGTATGTAACAACACCAGATGAAAAGAAGCCATGAATTTGAAAGAGAACAAGGCAGGGTACATGAAAGGGGTTGGAGGGAGAAAAAAGAAAGGGAGAAATGGTGTAATTATATTATAATTAAAAATTATAATTTTTAAAAGGACACCACATAGACTTGTTAAATTAAGATTAGTCTAAATATGTTCCATATTTGATGATAAAATTTGGTTGAAAATACACTCTTTACATAATGAACTATATCCTAAGAGATATGTAGAAATATTTCATTCAAGCTACTAAATCTCAGCAAGCAACAGGAGTTAAGCAAATTACAGGACTAAACTCTGTCATCTAGCTCTCTATCTGTCAGTCTGTTGGTCTGCCTATCTATCTATCTATCTATCTATCTATCTATCTATCTATCTACCTACCTACCTACCTACCTACCTACCTAGCTACCTACCTACCTACTTATCTGTCATCTATACATCTATGGACCTATCTGTTAAACATAGTTGCAAATTCTATCAAGAGTGTAGGCCATCCTTGCCTAATCTAGATGGGACTCCCTGTGACTGTTGTCATTAAAAGAGTAAGGCAGAAGTATCAGCCATTGTCTTTGTCTTACACCTGTATAACAGAAAGAGAGATGGAGGGAGGAAGGTGGAGAGGGAAGTTAGCTCCTCTCCTACCTTTTGGTTTGTGTGTGTGTGTGTGTGTGTGTGTGTGTGTGTGTGTGTGTGTGTGAGAGAGAGAGAGAGAGAGAGAGAGAGAGAGACAGAGACAGAGACAGAGACAGAGAGACAGAGACAGAGACAGAGACAGAGACAGAGAGAAAAAAATTATTTTATCCATTTTATCTGATGGTTTGCCTGTGTGTATATGTGTGGACCATGTATGTAGTCTGGTCCTCATGCAAGTCAGAAGAAGGTGTACTGGATCCCCTGAAACTTCATTCTTTGGAAAGAGCAGCAAGCACTCTTAACAATTAAACCTTCTCTTCAGTCCCCTCTTTAATTTTTAGAAGAGTTTTGTTCTGTCCCTTTTAACATTAAAATATTTGTAACAATATTTATATTTATTCTATGAGAATTCTATACATGTATACAATTTTTTTGATGATGTCTATGTCCTTCCTCCAACTCCCTTTGTACATCCTTCAACATGTGCTCCTCCCAACTATGTGTCTTCTTTGGTTAAGCTATCCCACTGAATACCTTTAATATTGCCCACAAGGAAATGTTAAATGGGTTTTTATCCAGGTATTTGGTGTAGAAACCCACCAGTGGTGACATGCTCAGGGCAAGTTGACTCTTCTTCCCTCAGCCGCCATAAACTGTTAATTGCTCCTCCTCCTCATAGGGCTAGGATTTGTGACCAGACCTCCACTCCATGCTAGATTTTGACTAGTTTAATCTTTTCTCAGATATTTGCAAATAACCTCATCTGCTGTGAATATGCAAGTACAATGGAATGTGCCAGTGTCCTTCCCAGACGTGACAGTATCAAGAGTTGCCTTTCTTACCTCTTAAAACCCTAAGCTCTTAAGATAAGAAGCTTCCTCTACCAAAAGCCTTAGAAGTTCCTTAGAGTCCACAAAAGGGAAAGTCATTCATGAATAAGCAAATAATTGTCCCCAGAGCCCAGTCCCACCACCAGCTTGACCTGCACTACCTGGCACAGAAAAGCCTGTCCCAAAACTTTTAGGCATAAATTTGTGGTCTATAATAATATGGTTATTCTTGCAAACTTTTAACAACTATGGGGGAGAGTTAAAGAGTTAATAAATTATTACCTAGGTCTAACAATAACTTGAGACTTCATCAAGCAATTGATGGAAGCAAATGGAGAGTACTGAAGTCAAACACTGGGCTGAACTTCAGCGTCCTGTGGAGTACGAGAAGGAAGGATAGATGGAACCACAGGTGTCAGGGACCAAGAGAACATGGCCCTCAGAAACAACTGACAGGGACTTATGGGAACTCGAAGAGATCAGGGAGCCAATAGAGGTCTAACCTAGTTCCTCTACATATATTTTATATCTGAGTAGTTTGGTGTGGTGGTTTGAATACACATAGCCCAGAAAATGACACTATTAGGAGGTGTCACTTTGTTGGAATAGGAGTAGCTTTGTTGAAGGAAGTGTGTCACTGTGGGAGTGGGCTTTGAGACCTTCCTGGAAGTCAGTCTTCTCCTAACTGCCTCAAGAACAAGAGGTAGAACTCTCAGCTCCTCCAGCACTATGCCTGCTTAGATGCTGCTATGCTTTCTGCTATAATGATAATAGGCTGAACCTCTGAATCTGGAAGCAAGCTCCAATTAAATGTCCTTTGTAAGAGTTGCTGTGATCATGGTGTTTCTTTACAGCAATGAAAACCTTAAGTAAGACACTTTGTGTTCTAGTGTAAATCCTAATAGAGCTAGAGCTATCCCTGATTCTTTGGTCTAATTGTGGGATTCCTGTCCTCCTACTTGGTTGTCTTGTCTACTTTTGATGTGATGGTATATGCTGGGTCTTATTGTAGCTTGTTATACTGTATTTGGTTGATGACTTTGGAGGGCCTATTCTTTTCTGAGGGGAGTCAAGAGTTGTGGTGAGGGGCTGGAGAGATGGCTCAGCAGTTAAGAGCAATGACTGCTTTTCCAGAGGTCCTGAGTTCAATTCTCAGCAACCACATGGTGGCTCACAATCGTCTGTAATAGGATCTGATGACCTCCTCTGGAGCATGAAGGTAGCATACTCATACACATAAAATAAATAAATAAATAGATAAATATTAAAAAAACAGAAGGAATTGCAGAGATTAACTATGGAGCAGAGACTGAAGGAAGGGCAAGCCAGCCTAAATATAACTATCTCCTGAGACGCTCTGACAGTACCTGACTAATACAGATGTAGAGGCTCACAGCCAACCATTGAACTGAGTACAGGGTTGTCAATGAAGGAGTTAGAGAAAGGACCTATGGAGCTGAGGGGTTTGCAGCCCCTTAGGATGAACAACAATATGAACTAACTAGTACCCTCAGAGCTCCCAGGGTCTCAACCACCAACCAAGGACTGCACATGGATGAGTCTGATTGTTCAGGCAGCATGTGTATAGTAGAGGATTGCAAATTCAATCATCAATAGGAGGAGAGGACCTCAGCCCTGTGAAGGTTCTGTGCCCCAGTGTAGGGGAATGCCAGGGTCAATAAGTGGGAGAGGGTGGGGTGGCAGGCATGGGGATGGGGGAGGCAACAGGGGTTTGTTTTTATTGTTTTGTTTGTTTCTTTGTTTTTTGGAGGGGAAACTGGGAAAGGAGAAATTTACATGTAAATAAAGAAAATATCTAATAAAAAAAGTGTTGTGGTGAGGTGTGGGTGTTGGAGGAGGTGCTGGGAGGAGGGGAGGGACAGGGATGAGAAACTGTAGTCAGGATGTAAATATATGAGAGAAAAATAAATAAAATAAAGTAAAATAGAAATTAACCCTTTTCCAATCTTCCACTAGAACATTTCTCATCATAGATTTGAATGGCAGCTTTGTTTTGTCATTTAAAATGTTCATCCTAACTTAATGCCTGTCTCTTTCTATTGTATTACTGTGATGATTTTTCAGCTTTGCTAAGAATTGAACATAAAGCAGTGCTATTTGTCTTATATCTTTGGACACTACTAGATATACTTAGAAATGCACATTCTAGCATTCTGTTACTCTGTGTTCATGGCTACTATCACAGTGTGTCATAGTAGGGTATGTACATGACAGTTACTTCAAAACACTGGATTAAAATACTATCATTTTAATTTTTTTCTTTCTTTCTTTCTTTCTTTCTTTCTTCCTTCCTTCCTTCCTTCCTTCCTTCCTTCCTTCCTTCCTTCCTTCCTTTCTTTCTTTCTTTCTTTCTTTCTTTCTTTCTTTCTTTCTTTCTTTCTTTCTTTCTGTCTTCCTTTCTTTCTGTCTTTTCTTTTTATGTGTGTGTGTTTCTGTGCATGTCTGTGTGTGTTTATCTGTATGTGTGTGTTGTTGCTTGTTGTGTATGTGTGTGGGCGTTTTAGTGATACGCACACATGTGAATGTCAGGGGACAACATTGGAGATCAGTCCTTGCATTGAGACTTTGCTTTGAGATAGTATTTCTTCACTCCTGTATAAGCCAGGCTTGTTGCAAGACTTTGTCTATCCAATCACATTAAGGGAATGACAGGCTTGTGATTGGACAGGAAAAGGGAGGTGGAGTGAGGAGTTCCAGCAAGAGATAAAGAGGAGAGGAGAGAAGCCAACATGAAGTCAGTTGAACAGGAAGATGATCCTGATCCCAGGTGGTTTTAAACAGCCACAAGTAGCTAAGATTTTCACAAGGTTAGAATATTTGGGTTAAAGCTTTATCTTTATCAATTGTCTCTGAAATTATTGTATTGGCATCTTGTAAATTGTGATCTTATTGTTATAGAAATCTGATTGCATAATTAAGCATTGAGTCCTATTTCTACTGGGCAACTAGGCATTGAGATGGCTGATCGTGGGGTGTGTGGGGCCTTGCATGGAAGCATGATGAACTTGCTAGGTGGGAGGGAGTAACTCAGTGGTGAGAACACATCCGGCAGGACTCGACCGGGGCATAGTGTTGTAGCCGGCCAGTACCAGTACTAGAGTAGGAACAGTGGGGTACCAGCAGAGCAGGAGAGATGGTGGGATAACTATTTTAATATTTCCCACAACACAGACTAATTGGCTTTTGAGCTCCTACAGACTTTTCTTTTTCTACTTCTTCATTACAGCATGCTGGGATTACTGACACTGACTGTGCTTCTATGTCCAGCTTTTACTTGGGCTCTGAACTTATGTCTTCAGGTATTCAAGTATTACTACATACTATACCATCTCCCCATTTTTATTTGAAACAGAAACACACTTATATATACACAGTCTCTCTTTTCCTCTGTCTCTGTTCACACACACACACACACACAAACACACAGAGTCACACAAACACACCACCCAAAGAAAGAAAGAAACAATTAATCATAAGTTATGTTTTACACTTATACACACACAGTCTTACACACACATACACACACCACCCAAAGAAAGAAATAAAAAATAATCCTAAGTGATGTTTTACACTAATTATGTATTGTTCTCTTTATTACTCTTTAAAAATTATCAACTAGTTAAGTACCTAATAGCATATTTTGAGAATAGATTTTGTCCTTATCTTGGTCACTTTTAAATTCACTATAAAGGAAAGGGGAAAAAGCTCAAACAAATCTGGTGGTGTTCGTTTAACCAACAAGTTAATAAACTAAGGAGGCTAACCACAGATTCCTCCTAACTTCTCACTGAGCAGTGAGCAACACAGTGGGCCCTTTCTTAACCTCTGTTATGAGCTTGACCAGAGGATCCAATAGACTCATACTCCAATATTTCTGAGATTTACAGCTTCCATTTAGGGATGTTTTCTTAGAAGTCCATCACTTTATTAGAAACTAATCCTCAGCCTTTGAGAGCTGAAAGAAAATCCAGGTCAATGATATGGAGAAAACACAGGAGATTCAAGAAGGTGTCATGGGAAGAGAAAGAAGGTAAGTCTGGAAGGAGAAATAGAGAGTGCAGAAGGCAAATGGGAAAAAGAAGTGATAAAGATAGGTCTTTCTGCCAACCCACAGATGTTCATCTTCACACCCACACCGCAGGCACATGAATAAGGGGTCCTGGGTGACTCTCCCCACAATTTTACTCACCCACATATTTGTAAACCATGCTAAACAAACATTCTCCATTTAAACTTGTCATCCCAAGAATCATAGGGGATCTTTCACATTGCTGACTTAGTCCCTAAGCTGTGGGGAAATTTGAGACAAATGTAGAGACCTGCAGTTGGGAAGATGCTCCATTTCTTCTAGAGCACACTTAGCAATCTGTATTCCTATTGTTGGAGCTGGCCAGACAAACGCCAATTACCTTGGAAAAACTATGGGAAAATGTGATAATATTTTTACTGTAAAGTAGGAGAAATGAAACATTTCATGAATTGATTAACATAAAATAAAAATTATCCTTAGGGACAGGATATTCACTCCAAAGTCATATTTTTTTCCAAAGTCATATTTTAAAAATAAAATCCAATTACTTTAAGTAGTAAGAAAGATGTATATCACAAAGTGAGTAAGGCATTCTTCAGAACCACAGGAGTGTTTGGAGACTGAAGTACATTATATAGAACAGTGAAACTAAAATTAAAATACAATATTTGTTATGTAAATTCAACTTTACTTAAAATGAATTGTGTAATGAGTTGTATAATGAAGAAACTTTACAACATAAACTGAAAAATACAAATAAACAAATTTCTTTTGGTCTTGAATTTATATACCTACTAGATACTGTGATACTTGTTTGTAGTTTCAGATCTATAAGAGAAAACCCTGATCTTAGAAAAAGAAGAAAACATGACAGGACCGAGTTAATTAAGATTTGTACATATGCTGCCAAGTTTCTGTATGGTTGAGTGATGCCACTGGGAGACAAGGGTATGAGAAGAAAGAAAAATGATTTTCTGATGATTTAACGTGACTTCATCGTGTTTCTTTTGTTTGAAATTTCTTCCCTTCCTTTCCTTATCCCCTAGTGTCCTCTTCAAAACTCTTACCTCATACAATTTTCCTAGATAAAAAAAAATTAACACCTTCAAAATCACCAACTTCAATTGCTGTTCACTTCACTTAGAAAAAAGTGTATAATATTCCATGGAAGTTATGTCATGTATTATAATCAGTTATATCTTATTTCACTACTATACCATGGGAATATTTAGAATAAAAATTACTTTTAAAATTATCTTTGTATTCTTCCACAAAGTGGGTACTTAACATTATAAAGTAGAAGGAAATTAATAAGGAATTGGCTTTTTATGACAGAGCAGTCCTTAGTATTAAATAGATATTTTCAGAGAGTTATTTTAGGATGGTTTCTATTTACACAAACACACACACACATACTTTCTCTCTGTGTGTCTCTCCCTCCCTCTCTCTCTCTCTCTCTTTCTATATATATATATATATATATGTATATATATATGTATATATATATACACATCTATCTATCTCTTTGTCTATCTATCTATCTATCTATCTATCTATCTATCTATCTATCTTATTTTACAATTGGCTTTCTGTGTAAAGGAATTACATGCCTTCAAAGTAATCCTATATAGGAGATATCAGTAAAATCACTTATTTAATAGGATGCAACCAATTGATATTGAATTATTTAACTTGACTTGATTTTCATTAGATTCTATATAGCAGAACTGAGATTAAAACCAAAATTCTGATTTCCAAGATACTGCTATTAGTCACTACACACAGTGACCTAAAAGAGTTACATGTGTGATATGGTACTCATTTGTACTCATAGCCTAAGGGAAAGGGGTAGAAATTAGTTCATATTTGCTGTATATTAATGAATAATTCTTCTTTTTCTCCCTTTTCCTCTCTCCCTTCCTCTCTCTCTCTCTCTCTCTCTCTCTCTCTCTCTCTCTCCCCCCCCCCTGTATGTATGTTGTAGTAAATCTCCAACTCCAATAAGCCTGTGCAAAGAACACACAACTTATGTATAATATTTATAAGCTGCATGCCTACATTGGGCAGATATACCACTACACTACTCTATTCCTCACCTATGAGATCCCTTGCTATTTGTGGTTCCTCCATCTCCTTCTGCCTCCTCTTCCTCTGTGTTCCTCTCTGTCCTCCTTTCTCTCTCTTCCTCCCTAAAACCTCCTGCCCTACCTTTCCCTTCCACTGACCAATAATAGGCTCTAACCTTTATTTGACCAGTTAAAATGGGGAGAAGGTTCACATGAAATCATCTGAGTATGTGATCCACTCCTAGTCGGGACAGGCCCTACTGAGGAAGCAGAATTAGTATCAAAATACAAACAGCACCAGGGCAATCCACATGTGTGTGTGTGTGTGTGTGTTTGGTTGGTTGAGTATATCTTGCAAAACAGTGGAAGCTGGTTAGAGATGATGGTCAATTCTCCAGTTTCAGGAGTCAGCTACACAGTTGAGTGTTAGAAGGGCAGGTCAGATGGCAAGGTTCATATGATCACTGACAACTACAATGACACAACCACACTATGCTTCATTGTCTTCTAATGGACTAGAAAGGATTGGATTTCAAGTCAATATATACATCTAACTTTGAAAATGGCATTTCCCCAAGTAATTTAAGCCTGCCAAAGCCTAGATCTAGAGCTCAATACAGTGCTGTATGTTTTCTCCATTGCTTTTCTAAGCTACTACGCTGACTTGGGGTTGGATGTCTTCTTTGGCAAACACACTGCTACATTTGTGGTGCCTCTCCAAAAGCAAGTGGTAAAAAATACTTGAATTCCAAGTTTTTCATTTTTGTTGCACAGTTTTATTCATTTATATAATTACTTTTAATGTGATCAATCATCTGCTCTCTCTTCTCCTTTGTCTTCTTTGATCCTTCTTAGCTTCTCTTCCTCCTTGTTTCATGTCTTCTATTGTTTTGTATACCCCACTGAGATTAATTGAATTTCTAGCCCAAGTATGGGATGGAGGTTATCTACTGAATTAAAGGGCAGCTCACAAATGTTTATACCACTTTAGAACAAGACACTTCTTTCCAACAATCATAAATCACCAAGGGGGGGCTTAAGGCCTCCCCCTCCATCCATGATAAAGTAAATGCACTTTTGATTATTATTTTTGTTTATGAAATATTTGTAAAAGTGTAACTAACAAAATCTTGCACAGATAGAATTAAAAAGCAATGTGCATTATATTATTTAACTTAATTTGCACCATTTTTAAATATTATATTCTATTTGGCTTATAATTTTTGTTTTCCATGGGTCTTACCAATTCATCAAAAAAGTGCAGTAATTTTGGTGGCCCATAATCATTCAGATTTCCACCTCCCTCTCTCAATTGCTACAGTATATTGTCCTCTATATTTCTCTGTTATTTCCATGATTTCAAAAATCTCTACTTATTAATGTTTATTACAGTTACTCTGACAAAAATTTCCCAAAGTTCTATTTTTGGTGCTCCCCGCCTTTGTGTCTTTCACATTGTACATAGATTTCTTAGTCTCTGTGTTACTCATTGATGTGGGTCTCTTGCTTAAATCCCTTTTTTTGTTGTTGTTGTTTTGGTTTGGTTTTTGTTTGTTTGTTTTGAGACTGGGTTTCTCTGGGTATCCCTGGCTGTCCTGGAACTCACTCTGTAGACCAGGCTGGCCTTTAACTCAGAAATATACCTGCCTCTGCCTCCCAAGTGCTGGGATTAAAGGCGTGCGCCACCACTGCCCAGCCTTTGCTTAAATCTTAAATCAGAGAAACAGAATGATCATTTCAGTTAATGTTTTCTCATACTGCTTGAAGGTCTCCAAGTGTTTCAACTTCTTTGATTAGCTTATGCCTCTTTTCTCCCTAAACTGTGTTTGAGAAGATAGAGCCAATTGTTAAAAATAAGATAGTCTATAAATAAAAAATCAACTCCTGAAATTTTCTCAAGAAGGAAATACGGAAACTACAAAGGCAAACCAGGGTGGAGAACACGGTAAAGTTTGCTGTCCTCTAAATGTATTATTTATCCAAAGTAAGAAACTGATGTACAAGTGCTTCTTAATTATTTATCTGGTTGCATTATTTACGTGTAAAACATGATAAATGTGTTAGGCAGAGTTTCTATTGCTGTAGTAAAACACCATGACCATAAGCAACTTGGGGAGGAAAGGCTTTTTGTTGTTGTTGTTTTGTGTTTTTGTTTTCGTTTTTGCTTGCAGTTCCATATCATTGTACATCACTGACGGAATTAAGGGCAGAACTCAGGCAGAAGCTGACACAGAGGCCATGAAGGGATCCTGACACCTGAATTGCTCCTTTTGGCTTTCTCAGCTTGCCTTCTCATAAAATCCAGGAGCACCTACCCACAGTGAGCTTGGCCTTTCCTCATTAATCATCAATCAAGAAAACGCCCTAATAAACCCAATGTCTAAAAATTGTTCTTATTTTGGGCTTGTACCACAGTAAGAGCCAAGATTTTAAACTCTACTAAATACAAAACAAACCAAAAGACTTTATATATTCATGTTCATTTAAGAAAATACTAGTAGTAATGTATTATTTTTAAGTATACAGTTAATATGTTTGGAGTTATTTAAAACATATTGAGAAAAATGTATTTTCACTATTTCTGTAGATGAGCATCTACATAAGACTGTTAAATTGATTGTTGTTTTATATCAAACAACTTTTATAATACTTATTTTTATTGTTATAATATCTTATAAATTTTAAGGAATATAACAAAAAAGATATTGTAGGTATTGAAGGGGGGTCTCTGGGAGGAGTTGGGGTACAAAAGGGGAATAAGAATGTGATTCAATTCTATTTAATTAAAATATGTTTTTAAATGTTAACAAATTCAGATAAATTGAAATCATGTAACTTTTCTCATCATAATGCAATAAAAGTTTTTTAAAAAAGAAAAAAGAAAAAGAAAATGCCCTACAGACTTACCACAAGCCAATATAATGAAAGCATTTTCTCAATGAAGTATTCCTCTTCTTAGATGGCCCTAGCTTATATCAAATTGACATAACAAACCAGTCAGTAAGTACATAAATGATATTTTTTTCACTCATCATTTTATTCCTATAAGTAGGATAATTGCAAAATTAAAGGTACTTAAATTTCAGAGTTAGTCATATGCCTGAGCATTTAAAATCTTCAAGGGAAGAAATTGAGTCCTGTTAATGATACTTTAATGTAAGAACTTCAAAGTAAGATTCTTTTTTAAAAAAAATATGATGGATGGATGCCCTTTTCTCTATTGGAGCTTTCTTTCTGCCATAGACAGTTTCCCTTGACTTAAATGGTATTAGAGAAACTGAGAACATGTTTACTTAAGCAGACTTAATAGAAAATTAACACAAAATATTAGCAACAATTGTTATTAAGAATATAATATACTACAATGAACATTTTGATTAAAAGTTAATGGTTTTTATCATTTCAAAGAGCATTTAGGGCTAGTCACTGGACAAGAAAGCTCAAAGTTCCTGAAATTTGATAATATGTATATGAAAGAAATCTGATATACTATTTATCATATTTTAAAACAATAAAAATGTGCATAATATTGCAACAAGGGATAAGGAGTTTGTAATTTTCCAGGATAGATAATAAAAGTTAATTTGCATTTTTGTCTGTTAAATATAGATAAAATGTATCTGTCTCTCTCATGGAAGTACTAAGTAACTGTTCTTTTCTTTTTGTAGGAAAGTCTGTTTTAAAATGGTGGACATCTGAAAGGGTAATCAGATCCATGGAACCAAAAGTCAAAGAAAACTATAGTGTAGAAATGTGTCAGGAACTTAATGAATAACATACTATTTTATTTCATAGTATCTGTGATAATTCTGTTCTTTTTTTTTTACTTTGTAAATTTTATGATTTCTCATTTTAGATAATTTTGCAAGTCATATTTTATTTATGTTGTGTTTAATGCCCTACAGACTTACCACAGTAAGAGTCAAGATTACTTGTGTTTCTTATTACAGTCCCTATTATGAAAACATTAATCTATATCTTTTACCCAGAATATTTGAATGAATTGATGTTGAAATGGACAGGAATTATCATATTATTAAAATATTTAATTAAAAATGAAATTTAAATGTCTCATTCTGCAAGTCCTTTTAAATGTTTGTACAAAAATTAGTGAAAAAGAGAACATAACTTTGAAATAGAGCAAGGAAGGGTGTATGGGATGATCTGCAGGGAGAAAAGGCAAGAGGGAAATATGTAATTATATTACAATCTCAAAAAATGTGCATGCTACAGGGTGATTTGAGGGCTTGTAAAATGGATTCTAGTTGCTTTAGAACACCAATTTCACCTCAAGAAGATTTTATAGGTTAAGGTATTTGTAATTTTACAAGAAGCTAAAATAGTTTAGGATACAAGGAAGTAAAGTAAACGACAAACAGAAATAAAAGTAATATCCTAGTCCTCTACAGGTATCTTAAAGACTTTTTATTCTAGTACAGAAGTTCTTACACATCTGTCTTCATAGGTTTGCTATTCAAAATATTCAGGAAATGGATCTGAATATCCAGCCTAGATATTCATTGACTGATTGATGAGAAATGAAAATATGCTACATAGTCGGGCAGTGGTGGCACACGCCTTTAATCCCAGCACTTGGGAGGCAGAGGCAGGTGGATTTCTGAGTTCGACACCAGCCTGGTCTACAGAGTGAGTTCCAGGACAGCCAGAGCTATACAGAGAAACCCTGTCTCAAAAAACCAAAACAAATAAATAAATAAATAAAAATTAAAAACTTCACAATTGAATTTTGATTTGATTATAAAGAAAAATAAAATCATGAATTTTGTGGAATTTAAAATATTACATCCAATAAGCTAAACCTAGGCCCAGAATAGCAAACACCATGAGCACCATATCACAGGTAGAGCCTAGCTCTGAATTCTTGAGTGCTGTGTTAATTGAGGGGGGAGACTCATCTAGTACAGGTGATCCCTTTCTCAGACTGGGTAAATGCAAATAGTCAACTGAGTAGCAACATGCAAAATTTACTCTGTTGTGACAGCAGATGCAGTGTGGCCAGCTGCTCTCAGCTTCTGCAGCTGTGACTTGTCTATCAACATTCCCTTAGGTTGTTTATGTCAAAGTATTTTAGGATAGCAAAAGAATTAAGATATATGTGCAATTTACAGAGTAGACTTTTCCTCAGGTACATACATGTAGCAGAAATGTAGCATCTATGGGGTTAGTACTGCCTGTATTTTAAGAATCCATTGGGCTGGATTGAATGCAAAGATTTAGATAAGAGGGGACTAATTTAAGACACAAACCAAGCTTTTGCTTATGGAATGATGATTGTAAACACTTTTGCAAATAAGTTCCTGAAATTTTGATTTGTAATTTTGAGTTTAATTAAGCTGACATAATATTTGCATTGTGTAGGTGAGAGTTTAAAAACCCAGATGGATACCCTCTGCTATAGGGTATAAACGTCTGACAATTACAGTACATTAAAATATACCCATTTATACAAAAACTAGCTTTTTTGTATTTGGCTTTTTCAGTTTGTACTTAAAAGATTAAGAAACAGGATTTGCTTGAGGGAAACATTTATGGCCTTGGAGTAAATTATTACTGCATTCACTAGAGACGTTTTAAACGTGTCAACTAATTGCAAAAATTATTACACAAATCGGATTAGGTTTAATTACCAGTTCTTTTCACATTCTTTATTGAACAGCATTTTAAACTGTATCATTGTCTATGAATTGTACTAAGCCATATTCCTGCCACCTTGTACTAAAGGATTTTATAAATGACAGACTTATAAAACTCTTTGCTTGGCTTATTGTAACTTTTTTTCTTCTTTCTGAAGATGTGCTTTAATATATTTCACAGTGTGGTTTTTATGAAGACCCATAGGAGTAATATATCTCTGGTCTTCATACTGAAACAAACAGGCTTTTCCTGGTATCTGATTTGCTTTTGCCTTATGGGTACTGTGAATAACAGACTTCACGATGATTCCCTGTTTATACTGCTTCCTAGAAAGCTTAAAGCCGGGCGTGTGATCTACCTCCAGAGGGAGATGGATATATTTTGTGTACTTTACTCTTGGCTCTATCTTCTTTCTTAATTTATTTATCTTTGCTTTACTTTTCTTGTGAATTTTAAATGTGTTTTATCTTGTTTTATAGTCTTTGTCTTTGTTTTGTACTTCATATGTTTCCTGGAACTGTATTAGCATGCAAATAAAATAATAAATCATATATTTTCCTCACATAAAAATTGTTCCACTGTTATGTATCAACTTTTCAAGTTGCTTTATGGACCTAAGCAAGGCAAGATAATTATAGCTTAACTTGATGCAACAAAGGGCTGCAAAATTTAGTGGCTTAGAAATAAACTCATAGAACTTGCATTCCTGATGCCATCACAGTCTCTTCAGCATAGACTCTGCTTCCCTAGACTTTTGAACTCACCCCTCTACACCAACTTTGCCAAAGTATGAGGCAAGAAAACAATAAATCGCTCAGCAGAAGGATTTAGGGGCAGGTCTATAGGAGGCATACACTACTCACGCACAGATTTCAGTAGCCCAAACAGCTATCACAATTAGGGATTTTTGTGTAGCTGAGATCAAATCAGAAATGTGTTGGCTAAACACATCACCTTCTTAAAGGAGATCTCATATTTTCTTTCTGGTATGACACAATAAAATGTGAGGACTTGAAATAGAGGAATTTAAACATCATTTTTTTTTTCTGGGTAGTTTTCTAGCTTCTACACATTTCCCAGAGGTTTCTCACTTCAAACTATACCCTGTAGCCTAAATATGGGTGAAAACAATGAATTCATGAAATTCTTAGGCAAATGGATGGAACTAGAAAATATCATCCTGAGTGAAGTAACCCAGTCACAAAAGAACATACATGGTATGCACTGACTGAAAAGTGGATATGAGCCCTAAAGCTCAGAATACTGGAAATACAATTCACAGACCATATGAAGCTCAAGATGAAGGAAGACCAAAGTGTGGATGCTTCAGTGATTTTTAGAAGGGGAACAATGTAGCCCGCGCAGTCGTCTCGCCAGCAAGAAAACACACAGACACTAGGATCCTTCTGCAGCAAGCATTTATTGCATCATGAAGAGGAAGACCCCGAGCCACTAATCGACACTGCTTATATACACCACAGTGCGGCGTGTCTGCCCATGATTGGCTGTTTGCTCATCACCCCATGTGACGCCCCAGGATGGGCCATGACTTGGCGCCTTTTCACTCTACGCACATGCGCAAACAGTTGTTTACCAGGAGTCGACAGTGGATGTAGGCGCCATCTTGTCAAGGCGAATGCCTCTCCAGCTCTACCGCTCTCCACAGAACAAAATACTCATGGGAGGAAATATGGAGACAATGTGTGGAACAGAAACTGAAGGAAAGGCCATCCAGAGATTGCCCCACCTGGGGATCCATAATGGAACAAGGTAATAACTTGCAGGTGATCATCTTGAAATGTCCTGCTTTGGATTATTATATTATCCACATCAGGTGAGCCCTTATTTTTTTTTAAAGATTTATTTATTTATTATATGAAAGTACACTGTAGCTGCCTTCAGACACATCAGAGGACATCAGATCTCAGTACAGATGGTTGTGAGCCACCATGTGGTTGCTGGGATTTGAACTCAGAACCTTTGGAAGAGCAGTCGATGCTCTCAACCGCTGAGCCACCTCTCCAGCCCCTCAGGTAAGCCCTTATTAAGCAAGGCTGTAAGAGACTAATTTTAGGAAAGATTCCTGCTATTAATATGCTTTTCCTGTTATTATGAAACGTATATAACAATCACTAAGTAAGAGCACACTCTTTTTGGAGCAGATCTCTGCAGATCCATGAAATTGGATAGTTGTCTTATAGTGATGCTATATAGACAAATAGATGACTTAAGACTTTATGATAATCCTACAAGAATTCCTAAAATTATATCAGTGAATTATTAAGCTCATTTATAGTGGGACTGCTATTAGGTCCTACTCAGAGCACGTTCCAAGAGGTTGTAAAACAATTAACCAAAGGTCATCAAAAGGGAACTAATGATTGATTATAGATGCTAGGACAGAAGATAAAATATCGACGGAGTTTATCTATACAAAACTTCACTTATAACTTAGTTAAAGCTTTAAACCTGTGGTGAACCTGTGGAGCTGAGACAGGTGACGGATGTTTAGGTACTTCTTACTCCTAATGGATATGCACGTAAACATTGTCTGTTGTAAACTTCTATTTCAATCTATGGTTTGATTTTCTGTGTTAACTTTTTAACATATGATCATGTATTCTGAAAGGTACTTAAGGGCTGAGGACAAAGAGAAAAATCAGAACTGGGTGACTGAGGTGAGAGGAACAGAGGTTAGAAGAACTGAGCTGAGGAGAAGTTTTTAGAACACTTTTTAGATTAGAAGAAGATGCAGAGTGGAATAACTTAGAAACTATAGGTAACATAAAATACTAAGAGAACAATGTGCAGAATGCAGAGGGAAAGAGGAAAAAGGAAGATGCTGCAGAGAGCAGGAGGAACAGGCAGGCTTCTCCTTACCATGGGACAGAACAGGTGCCATGGTAAGGCAAAGGCAGGCTTAGTATTATTAAAAGAAACAAAGCTTTTTTCTTACAAACATGGGTTTAATTCATTTGGTACTAAAAGGGTAGAAGCCTTTTCTTTCTCTATGTAATAAAGACTGGAGCTCCATTTTTCATACAGAATGAGAGTTCTGTCTGTACCAGTGCTTGGCCTTTTGCTCCATATGCATATGTAAGTATGGATGTGTGTTTAAGTATGTAATTGTGAGAATAGATGAAAGCTGGGCCCAACTGGGTATAAATAGATATGTATAAATGAAAAAATGAGAATGAATCTGTATATTAATTTATGTGAGATGATGCATAGTTGCTTATGTAAATGTTTTTTCTTCTGTGAGTGTTATTCTCTTCACCTGGTTCAATAGAGTTTATTTCTCCAAAGTTCTCCATAGCCAGACAAGCAAGAGGTATCTGGACAATAGAAGCATGGAGAAGGGAGATCGTATAGGGGGTTTCTGGAGAGGAAACAGGGAAAGGGGATAACATTTGAAATGTAAATAAAGAAAATATCCAAGAAAAGAAAAAAATCTCAAGAAAAGAAAAAAAAAATACAAGTTTACCATGGTTATTTTTGGATGTGCACTATGCTTCCTGAAGTGTTAATGGAAGGACCTCATTTACTTTATAATGAGAGCAACAATACTACTTGTTTTATTGGTAATATTTAATAAAAGCATCTTCAAGTTTAAAATATTATACTAGCCAGTAGCCCCACAAAAGTTCCCTTTTCTGCTCCTTCCCACATATGTCACTTTTATTAATTCTTTCTTCATTCAACAGGTTGCTGTTCAAATTGTTTTTAGATGATTATACAATATAAGTTAAGGGCCAAACAACAAACTCATGGTTATGGTAGATTCTGAATTAATTGTAAAAGGATGCTTTAGATATATTTCAATTAGAAATAGATAAAAATAGTCAAGGTTTAACAGTTCATATACATACATATATATATAATCTTCAAAAACATCAAAAATGCACAAATATGACATTTAATGCTATTTATTTATTTGACAATGAGACATGTCTGCTTCTGACAATGCCCCATTCTTGGATCAAAGAAGAAATTGAGCATTTTCACCTCCAGGCAAGGTTGCATATTATAACAAGATAGCCACTGGACAGATATTGCCTATTTCATCTACCTACAAAATACTTTTCAGGAAAAGGACACATCATATAGAATAGTTGATTGTTCTACTATTAAAGACTACTGATCCTGTCTTGGCAGAATCAGTAGTCTTTAATAGCTCTGTTTTGCAAAGGTCTATCTGATGTGTTAGAACGGCAGGTCAAGTCAGAACATACCACACTAGGCCCGAACAGTTCCATGTGTAAGAGGTTTAATTGAGAGGGAGAGATGGGGTAGTGGCATAGAAAGAGAGGAGGGAGAGAGAGAGAGAAAGATGGAGGAATGTTCCCCGTATATATATGGGTTGTGATGTATGGCCACAGGTAAAGGTGGGAGGTGAGCCCAATGGATTCTGGGAATATGGTGGCTGTTTCCCTGGCACAGGTCTGTGGACCCGCCCATGCATTGCCACAGGCTTTGGATGTCCTGAAGCTAACACTATCAGGTGACCCTAGGCCAGAAGGCTGAAGATTGATGTTTTAAAGAGGAACTAGGGGGCTGTCCAGGTATCCAGTTGTCTCTAAAACTGCTTAAGTTTGAGATGTTATGTTTTTTGTTTCCTATATACTCAGGTAATGCTTAAGTCATTCTCAGATTTCTCACAGGGTTATAGACTAGTTTTAGTTTGTAATTGTTATGGTTTATATATGCTCAGCCCAGGGAGTGGTACTATTAGAAGGTGTGGCCCTGTTGGAGTAGATGTGGCCTTATTGGAGTAGGTGTGTCACTGTGAGTTGGGCTTTAATACTCTCATACTAGTTGTTTGGAAGTCAGTATTCTGCTAGTAGTCTTCAGATGAAGATGTAGAACTCTCAGGTCCTCCTCTCATGCCTGCCTGGGTGCTGCTATCTTTCTGCCTTGATGATACTAGACTGAACCTGTAAGCCAGCCTCAATTAAATGTTGTCTTTTATAAGACTTGCCTTCATCATAGTGTTTATTCACAGCAGTAAAACCCTAACTAAGACAACAATCAAATTCAGGTTGTTAAACATTGATGGTGTTACAGGCTAAATTCTAAACATAATCTAGGGATAGAATCATAATTAGGAATAATATAATAATAGTAAGTTAGGAATGATGGTTGAATATGTGATGGACTGGGTGTTAAGTATATCTTATACTTTATAATTTACATAATTATAGCTGTTGTGCTCAACTTATATCTAAAAAAGGAAGCCTTTTAATTGGACAAAAAGGGGGAAATATTGCCAATTGCCCTATGCTGTTTGTATTCTGATATTAATTCTGTTTCCTTAAGATGGTCTTCCCTGACAAGGAGTAGATCACATACTCAGGTGATTTTATATGGACCTTTTTCCCATTTTAACTGGTCAAATAAAGGCTAGTGCCTGTAATTGGGCAGTGGAAGGGAAAGGTGGACCTGGAGGTTTTAGAGAGTGGAGAAAGAGAGGGAAGGAGAGAGAAAGAGGATGGTGGAAGAGGAGGTGGAAGGACAATGGAACAGAACCACATGGCCCAGAGAAGGTGCAAGTAGCAAGGGATCTCATAGCTGGGGAATAGAGTAATGTTGTGATAAATCTGCATGTAGCTTATAAACATTGTAACTGAGTTGTGTGTCTTTGCATGGGCTTATTGGTGTTGGACTGCAACATTCAAATACACAGTATAGATATAAAATAGAAAAAGTGAGAGGTAGGGGTGTAATTCAGTTGGTAGAGTGCTTACTAGAAACCTTGAGTTCAACCATAAGCTATGCATGCATTGGCATGATGGTCCACTCTTGAGACCCCAGTTCCAGTTGGGTGGAGACAGAAGTCCAAGGTCATTCTGTGCTGTACTGCACATTCAAAAGCAGAATGAGATGCATGAGAACCTATTAATTAATGCACACATACATAAATATAAAAAAGGTTTAAGTAAAACTAGAATATGAACTCTTGGAAAGAAAGTTTTAAAATTTTGATTACTGAAATCCTGACTATATTGTACAAATGAATTCAATGAATATTTACTAGAAATAGTGATTTAATAAGATGTGCATTTGAATTTAATCAAAAACCATATCCTGAGTATGTGAGCTTATGAATTTGTTTATAAAATCAGTTTCAATAAGGCATAATTTACATGCAATAAAAGACATCATTCTGAGTGTATCTTTTATAGAGTCTTACAATTGTACATTCCTATTGGGCAGAGGCATAATTTAAGACAGACCATTGGATTACCTATAATTTAGTAATAATTTTCATTTAATGTGTTTATAGATTTTATATAATTTTATATGCATATGCAATGTGAATTATCCAATCCATGCATTATTTTTGCTAGCACAGTTTTGAATTATGAAGTAATTACCTCTGAGTGCCATAGCTCTGGTACCTTCCTCAAGGGAGAGGGAGCTCACTTAGTTCCATATAAATGAAGTCATACAGTTAGATTTGTTCACACTGAACTGTCAATATTATGAGCCTGATAATTGTTTGCCAAGGAGAATGTTCTCTATGTTATAGAATATTTAACTGAATTCCCTAAATCTCACTCTGCTCCTTGCTTGTACATTATTACTACTTTATAGATGTGTGTTCTTTGAGATTTGCTTATTTAAAAGATAATGAATAACCAGTTAAGCTAGTTTGTGATTCGAATCTCAGCACTTTGGAGACAGATACAAGAAGATTATTGCTTGCAAGGTTGTGCCCAGCCTGGGCTACATACTAATCTTCATTCTATACTGGGTTACAGAGTGACTGTCTTAAAGAAAAAAAAGCAATACAAGACACAAAAAGTAGAGCAGTAAACATTCTCTTAATAGTTCTTTGGAAATAGACAATTCACTTTTAACAATGTGAACATGCATACCTATCATTGTCAGGCAAGCAGTTATGCTCAGCACAGGTTGCTTATGAGTGTTTTGTTCCACACCACTGCTTTTTTATGATGCTGCTATTTTCTGTGCTGAGATCATGTGTTAAGGTGGTATTTTCTTCTTCATACTACAATCTCAACATTTATATCATCTGATATTGTATAAAGTTCTTGCAAAGAGACTTTAAAAATATATTGATTGCATTAAAACACCCTTATCTTTGCTATCCTGGGCTTTTAGGTTTTCAATCATACATTTCTCAGTTTTTTATTTAAAAATTTCTTTTACTTTCATTCATTTTTTGCCACGGACTGGGTTGCTTCAGGGACTCCTTGTTCCATGGGGTGATAAAAGTTCCAGCCTGGTGGGTGAAGAATTTGGTGAATGACAAACAGACACAACACAAGGGAGTGTTGTAACTGAATGCAATTTGTACAAAGTAGAAATCAGGCTTATATAATATACAAAAAACAGGGCAAACTACAGAAGTCATGTAGGCATGAGATGGCTATATCAAGGTCAGTAAAATCAAACAGCCAGGTGCAAGGTGGAGGAGCAGTGGTGTCTTTCTTCTTGGACTATTCTGGCAGCCCCAAGATAAATTCTCTGGGTCTGTCTGAGGCAAATAGTTGAAGGTCGTATTTTAGCATTCCTTGGCTATAACATAGATAATTAGTGATGGGAGCCCTACAACTTCTAACTTCTCACTGGCATTAAAAAGGTTTTTCTTTTTGTGGGACTGCTCTGATAAAAAGTGCCTAACTCCTATCTCTAACTCTTGATACACTGTGTCTGGTAAGACAGCTTCTTAGTAAAAATTCCAAGCTAATTACAGCTAGGAAATCTATTAGGATTATTGAAACACTGTGAAGGCCAGGAAATAATGTTCAATCTCAGTTTTAGCTAATAATGAAATATTTCTTAGGGCACCTTTATGCCTAAATAAAGAAAGCACGAAGATCTCTCTACAGGTTATAGCAGAGATCAATCTGGAACACCTCTGAGTTAGGAGATGTCAGTGACTGACTACCTCAGACTCCTTTTGAAGTATACGCGTCAGTTCTGTGATCAGGTTTTTAAGCCTGTCCCAGACACAACTGAAGTAGACAAGTTATGTGTGACAGTGTGTGTGTGTGTATGTGCATGTGTGTGTGTGTGTGTGTGTTTGTGTGTGTGTGTTTGTGTGTTTGTGTATGTGTGTATGTGTGAGTGTGTGTATGTGTGTGTGTGTGAGTGTGTGTATGTGTGTGTGTGTGTGTGTGTGTGTGTAAGAGAGAAAGAGAGAGAGGAATAAAGAGAGATGGAGAGACCATATTTTGTTTTAGGAAGGCCTATCATCATTTAGTTGGGAATAAACTGTTTTCCTATTACTAAGAAGATCATCAATATCAAAAAAACAATAACAATATTCTGCTTTTGATAGTTTTCTATTTTTTCACAAGCTTTGTCTAATTAATCTTGTGCAACTTAAAAACATTGAAAGAATCTACTTCAATTCATTAAAGGTAAATCAATACTCTTAAAATATCCAAACTTACAGGTGTAAGTAACTGGAGAGATGACTCGGCAGTTAAAAATACTGCTTTCTCAGAAGACTCAGGTTCAGTTCCCAGTACCAACATTGGGATGCCTGAAAATCCATCTCCAGAGTATCAAATGCCATATTCTGGTCTCCTTGGGGACACTCATGTATGTGACACACACTCGTGTAAGCCCCCGCTAACACAAAAATAAAGTAAAATGTAAAGCATTAAGATATGAAAGAAGGTACCTCTTATCAGATGAGGAAAACAGACTAATGTTTATTTTGAGAAGGACACCTTCACCCAGGAACTTTTCTCGTATTAATGACAGAAATCTGTCTCATTAAAGACTATATTACTTGTTACTATGTTCAATATTCTTTATGATTAACTTTATATAATTCTATTATGTACTATTTAAAAATGTAGAGATTATGAACATGGGAGAGTGTATTGAAACATTGTTGAGAAAACCTTACTGATTTATGTAGCACAGCTATCATCATAAACCTGCATTTTGCAATTCAATATCATTTTAAATTCCAGATCCTTCCTACTTCAACCTATCTTGCATCAGGTATTTCAGTTTCAGAAACTCAAAAGCAAATATTTTATTCTCTTTTTTAACTTTTTTCTGTAGTATATAGTATGAAGGAAGAATGGTAGAAGATAGTGTTGCAAAGGTCACTTTTGTTAATGAAACAACAGATGACAAATGAAACGTTATTTTCCCTAGACATAAGATTTTACTATCAGAAATAAAATAAACTGATTAGCATTGTACTCACATATAAGCATCTCTGACTATATATTTGAGGAGTAGAATGACAGGACCTTAGGAGAACAAAATATTTAACTACTTTTTCTATAATTCTCAAGAGGAAAGTAAATCCTCTTTAAATTAAGGGCAAAATTTAGAAACATATTTTAAAATAAAATGTGAATTTGCCTTTAATTTTTACTTTATGACCTTTCTAGAAAACATGATTATCATGGGGAAAGTAGATATGATTGAAGCTTAAAACCTAGAGGTTATAGAGGTAGGAGTTGGAGCCAATTCCAGATGCAATGTATACAAAACATTTCCTTACCTGCATTGTTCTGTTAAGCTCCTACTCTTGTCCATATTTTCCCAACTCTTTATCCCTTTTCCTGTTTCTCATCCACCCCTTTACTATCTCTTTTCTTCTTCCTTTTCTATCCTATTCTTTTTAAGGGATCACAGGGAATTTGGTAGAAATTGTAAATATCTAAAGTAAAATGCACTTTAATACTTTAATGAACCTGAAAAATAAAGGGGAAAATAACAAAAACAAGTGCTGAATCTAAATAAGCCAAAGCTGGAACCACCTGGACAAAAATAGGAATAATTTTAATATCTGAAAATATGAAAGTTCAAAATGTATGATAAGGTGAGTGGATAACCATAACTATGCTACAGGAAAAAACTTTTACAGAGTTTCCTCTTTTGTGCCAAACTGGCCATCTTTCTACAAAGGCAACCACTTTTCTGACATTTCACAGTGTTCTTTCCTCTTGATATTACAATCTCAACCTAGTTTAAAAATAAAGAAAATGCCATACTGTTGTGGGAAATATTAAAAAAGAATCACCCTGCAAACTCTTCTGCCCCACTAGACCACTTTCTAGCTCTAGTGCTGGCACTGGCCGGCCACATCACTATGTCCCAGTGGAGTCCTGCTATTCTTTCCCAGCTTGAAAGTTCATCTCACTTACATGTAATGTGTCACACACACCCCACAATCAGTCATCTAGTACCTAGTTACCCAGTAGAAACATGACTCTTATGGCTTAACTATACAATCAGGTTTATATGTCAATAAGATCACAATTTACAAGATGCCAATACAACAATTTCAGAGCCAAATGATAAAGATAATGCTTTAACCCAATTACTAACCTTGGGAAAACCTTAGCTACTTGTGGCTGTTTTTAAAATCATGATGGGTCTGGATCATCTTCATGTTTGTCTGCCTCCATGTGGATTTCTCTCCACTCTCTCATCTCTGGCCTGTCTCATGTCTAACTCCTATTAACTCCTATTAGACCTGTCTAAACTTCTAGCTCCGCCTCTCTAACCTGTCCAATCACACGTCTGTCACTGCCCTAATGTGACTGGACAGAGAAAAGGCTGCATCACCATACCTCTTTGAAACTCTCTCCTCACCACACATTCACTTACCAACCTTTCTCTGTGTACATAACTATGAGGAGCCATCTAGGAGAGGCCAAAGGCTAGCAGGCAACTTTCCCGAGGGCGGCTCCCTGTTTTCGCATAGACTGCTAGTGGGTGAGTTCTAAAAGATAAAGCCCCCAAAAGAGTTCATCTCGGGATTGATTCTTGCAGCTGATATGCCTTTACTGTCATTGTTAAATTAGTATAATACTTCTTAGGCATTAGCCCACCCTATTAGGCAGGTTTACTGCAGATCAACGAAGATGTATCCTTTCGTAGCAATGCTATGTAGGCAAATAGATGATTTCTTAATTACTAAAAGTGCTTCTATATCATTCCTAGATTTCTACAAGTAATTTTGAGCCCTCTGTAATTTGAAAATTAGAATTAGAATTCTGTAATCATGTCATGTGTAGTGGGGTATTTACACTAGGATAGAAAGCAGGCATGAAACAGATTTACAATTAAGGAAAACATACCTTTTAGGCTGTAAAACCATTATCTGATAACTCAAGGATGAAAAAGGGAATGAATGATGTATTTTAAGTGAAATTGTAGAGATAAAAATATTGACTGGGTTTATCTATATAAAACTTCAATACTAATGAGACATTAGGTAGATGATTTACCTTTTGACAAAACTATGCTAAATTAGACATAAGAATTAAAGTTTTAGCTTTTATTGAACCTGTCGAGCTAATGGCAGATAATGAATGTTTAGGTAGATAACTAGTCTTACTGGTATCTCATGTATATATCTCTGTTGTAACTCCTTATTCAGTTTATTATTTGAATTTATGTTTGAACTTGTTGTGAACTTTTGAAAAAAGATGCTTAAAATAATATGTCATCATGTATCCTGAAGAAGTACAAGAACTAGAAACCTTGGTAATCATGAGATGAAAAGACCACAGAGAAGAGAGGCAAGAAGGAGCAGACAGAGTAGACAGAGCAGGCTGTTTTCTTACCATAAGACTACTTTTGTTTTTGCTTTTGTTTTTGTTTTTCTAGACAGGATTTCTCTGTATTGCACTGGCTGTCCTGGAACTCACTCTGTATACCAGGCTGGCCTCAAACTCAGAAATTCACCTGCCTCTACTTCCCGAGTGCTAGGATTAAAGGCGTGTGCCACCACTTTTTACTTCAGAGTTTTTTCATTAAGAGTCTTTTCACTAACAGATAATAAAAAAGGTAGAAGTTATTTCTTTCTTTGAGCAATAAATGTTGGAGCATATTTTTTTGTCTATAATGAGTGAGTTCTTTCTGTGCTGGCAGTTGCTCAATGAAACCTGCTCATGGGGGCTCTTGTTCCGTCCACCAAATATATATAACTGTTGATTATAGAACACTATCATTAGGAGTCATTTTATTGATTTTTTTTTCTTAGACTAGTAGTGTTCGGTTTTACCTTAGGTCTCTGGGCTATCTAGTCTCTGGTTGGTTGTTTCCCAAACAGTGTCAGGTATGAGTTCCATTGCTTGGAGTAGGCCTTACGTCAAATCAGCTATGGGTTGGCTACTCCCATAAGTTCTGTGCCACCAGTGCTCTAGTATATCTTGCAGGGAGGATGTAGAAATTGAGCCAAATGGGGATGCTTCATAAAATTACCAGAAAGCAAGGAAGTCCCCTGATCCTTAAGGCAAAGGGGTTTTAGGAAAGTTTATAGAGCAAATACCCATCCCCAAGGGATGAACCATTTCCAAGAGATATCCCTCGGAGAGAGGATCTCCCCACCACCCCTCCTGCAAGTCACAGGTGTCTTATCCTAATTGGAAGGAAAAGTCAATAGAAACTAAAGAACAATGAACAAGATAAAGTGTAACCAGCCTGTGTTGTAAAATTGTAACCAGCACACATTGTAAGCTCTGTATAAAAGCTGAGTGCTTTGTATCCTCTGGGTCTCTCTGGTCTCCATTACAGAGTTGACCCTGGTATACCAGTTTCAAATAAAAATCAACCTCCTGTTTTTAAAATGACCTCCTTCTTGATTCCACGCAAGTGGGGTACTCACGCCGGTTATAACAAGGACAATGGTAAGTCAAAAGTTTTGTGGTTGAGTTAGTGTTTATGTTTCTACTTTAGTAGTCTGCAGAGTATCATCCCATATCAAACACACCAGAAAGTACTGCTGAAGGTTCCATGTGGACACCTGCTTGATTTCTCTTTGTTTAGTGAGTTGTATGTGACTTGAGCTCCGCAATAGGGCTGCACTGTCAGTAAAACTAGGTGCACTGAACTCAATAGAAAAGAAAGTGGGGACTAGCCCTGTCTTTTGACTTTTGAGATAAGTCTTCAGAGGACAAACTGTCCTTGGATTCACTGTGTAACCAAGGATGACCTTGAATTTCTGATTTTTTCTCTCTCTACCTATGGAGTGCTAGGATTGTAAGTGGTTCCTATAAGCATGGCTTATTCAGTTCTGTGCGTCAGGACTCCTGAATGCTAGGTAACCACTCTTACCACTGAGCTAAATTCCAAGCCCTGTCCAAAAGTGATGACAATTTTACATGTAAATCTGTGGACAGGCATATTTGCAGATTAGGTTTTGCTTCTAATAGAAAGATTAAAATAAAACCTACTTCCTGCCTTGCTGCAAGAAACTCAAGGATTTTAGAAGTTTGAATAAAAAAATCAAGTTTGAGTATGAGTTCAGGGTCATGCTATATGGGGTTTGAAAACAGTATGTATTTAAACAAAACAGCCAGATGAAAATGCATCAAGTCTTTCAGCTTTGAGTTCTGTGCTGGTTCTTATTAACATGACTCTTCTGTGTACATTATTTTTCAGGGTTTTAAGACACTATTTTCCTTGTGAAAAAGGAGAGTGAACTTGTATGAGATCTAAAATGAATGTATTTAATTACATAAATCATTGCCATTATATTTGAGTTCTAATGTTCTCTGAAAAACCAAGAGTGGTGGTAATTAATGCTTAAACAAAAGAACTAAAGTGTCTGTACATAATTTCAGAAAATAGAAAGAGGAGAGGGTTTCTTTGTCTTTCTGTTTGCTTAATTAGGAGGCATTCATTGTTCAGTAGAAAGTTTAAAACAGTTTATTTGTACTACACAGGGCTTGGAAAGTGTATGTGCTGGCTTTGTGTCAATTTGACACATGCTAGAGTCATCAGAGAGGAAGGAGCCTCAGGTGAAGAAATGCCTCCATGGCATTCAGCTCAAAGGCATTGATCACTCAATTAGTGATCAATGGCAGTGGGCCCAGCCCATTGTCTTGGTGCTACCCCTGGGCTGGGATATGCAACACCTCTCTGTCTTTTGCATCAGTTTCTGCCTCCAGGATCTTGAATTTTGTTTGAATTCCTGTCCTGATTTCCATCAATGAACAATGCTGTGGAAATGTCAAGCAAGTAAACCCCTTTTTGTGCCCAGCTTGCTTTTTTGGTCCTGGTGTTTCATCACAGCAACAAAATACCTAACAAGACAGTAAGTTTTGGAGAAATTCCTGCAGTAGGTTTCTTTCCTTTGCATCAGGACAAGTATATAATTTGCATCCCACACTTTGGATTTATAAGTTTCTTAAAAATGTGAATTATACCTTCTGTATTAATACTGCAGACTTGTTTAATCTCCATATTGGGTAGAAAGGTATACTAAACTTGAAAATAAAAGTAAACATGACATTTAAACTTTTAATACATTTTTATTTGCTGGCTATATTGAATTATTCCCATTCCATTCAAGCAAACCCCTGTAAAAATATAATTCGAAGAGAAATTTAAAGTATCTATATAGAGTACTAAGCATTAGTTATTTTATACATAAAGACTTTAAGCAACTATTAAAATAATCTTCAAAGAGCAAAACATGACAAAAGTGAAAATATAAGACAGGTAAATTTTTTTCCTTGTATAGTATGCAGATAATTGGATCAACAAAATGTATTTGGCACTTTAGGTCATTTGGCTATGGATATACTCATACAATACTGTTTTAAAACTCACTACTTAAAATATCCAATAAATGAAATCTGAATATTTTAAAGGCCAATCAGTCAAAAAGTTATTTTTTCTTGAAATACATGTATTTTTTGTAATCATTAGTAACCAGTAATTTTTGAAAATGAGAAAATAGTCTTCTGTATATTTAAAAACTTTCAGCAAATCAGAGATATTTTATGACTAACAAATGGCACAAATATTAATGTAACAATTTCTAAATTAATTGAATTTCAGTTAACAATTCAAAAAGATATTTGCATCCTTTTCAAACTCATTAGTAAAATTTGTAGTATATATTTTTAATTTTTTTTATTAGATGTTTTCTTATTTACAATATCTTCTTTTCCAGGTTCCTCTCAAAAAAAAAAAAAAAAAAAAAAAAAAAAAAAAAAAGAAAGAAAGAAAGAAAAGAAAAGGAGAAAAGAAAAGAAAAATCCCCAAAACTAAAACAATCCCCTGTTCCCTCCCCATTCCCTCTGCTCACCTTCCCACCTCCTGCTTACTGGCCCTGGTGTTAGCATCCAGAACCTGCCTGCGGCAGATATGTGGGCGGGTCCAGAGACCTGTCACCAGGGCAACGGCGACCATATTCCCAGAATCCATTGGGCTCAGCTCCCACCTTTACCTGGACTGCTACGTCATGGGACATATATATAATGGGTAGTTTCCCCCGTCTCTCTCTCCGTTCTCTCCTCTCTCTCTCCCTTCATGCGCTGCGGTCCTCACTCCCCCCCCCCCTAATTAAACTTCCAAAAACACAGAGCTGCTTGTATCTGGTATCTGTGGAAGCGCTGCCGCGAGCCAAACTTATCATTGGTGCCGTGACTCGGGAGCGGTTTGCGTCCACCACCGGTCCACTGCCGGAGCAGACACGGGCACAACCACGTGCAGCGGCCCCTGCTGACCTCCACTTGGTCTGCCGCCGCGCTGCGTCCTGCCCGCCAGCAGCCCAGACCCTGTGCGGGGGAGCTCGGCTGGCCCGGGGCGACTAGGGCCGGGCGGGAGCCGGGGCAGGCTGCGGTGGAGTCCCATCGCCCACTGTTACTGCTGCTGCTGCCTGGTTTCATCCTGTTCCCAACACACTCACCGCTTCAAGCTTTAGCAGCTGCTATCGACCAGACAATATAGGTACGTGACTTCACCGCCCCCTCACCAGACACCGTGAGACATAACCACGTGAGCCGTAAC